>NW_020230017.1:366697-529148 GCF_003227715.2 Harpegnathos saltator
TGTCGAAATCATGAAGGTTGCCATGCAGAGCTCCGTGCACAACTTCATAAGTTAGCATATAGAAAATCATTAACAATCGAGCATCATGAGACTAAGCCTTAATGTGTTTGTATATCATATCATTACCATTAATTATAGCATAAGAAAATATGTATAAGCAGTCGTGAAGCATAGTGCAATTGTAGAGAAATATCACAGCGTACCTACCTACAGTATTATCATTTCGGACAGCGCGCACATATATCATGAAGACTTTTCATTGCGTTTTGTCCAAAATATTAAATTCATCTTCTAATTATAATATTGATGGATTTGTATTTAATGCTCTACAATTTTTGTCCTTACAAAAACTTAAAAATTTTGCCAGAGTAACGAGAGGGGGGGGAGTAGTCTAACATTTGAAATTTTAAAAAATTGAACAGATGGTTGCAAAGAGCATAAAATATTGCAAAACTTTTGTCTGAAACTTTTCTTCATATGACTCATAATTTAGAAAATATTTGCTAAAAACGATAACGGCTATTTTTCTTTAAGGGGTGGTTTCACTCCCCAAACATGTTCCGAAGCCGATATAAAAAAATGTGTCCCTTAGTTTTTAATGCTCTACAACATATCGAAGCCCATTCAAATCGGTGAGGGACAGTTGTGTCACTCTTCTTGTTAGAAGAGAAGGGAAACAAAAAAATTATTGATTAATAGCACCAATAACAATATTCAAAAAAAGAAAATAGATTAGTTGTTGGATTGAATGGTAGCTTTATATTTGGTATACAAAATTAGTTTCGGTCCGTTTCGGTCAAAAGATGGCCCGGCTGTTATGAATGGTTCATAGTGACTGCCGATTTTGGCGGTTTCAGAGAAGAGTTAGAACATCTGCCAATAATATTCAAGTTTATATCGCCTTTAAGTTTCATACAAAAAAACTTACATTTTACAGTGTTGAAAAATGTCGCCATGCGACGATTTTTTGTGTTAACCAAGCAGCATTTGCGGGAGGTTCAATTTTTTTGCTTTAATTTGAAAGAAAAGTGCAGCTGAAGCCATCAAATCGCTTGTGGAAGTTATGGTGACGGCTTGCTGTCCAACTGATAAATCATGCAGGGAATGGTTTCGAGCATGTTCAAGGATGGAGATTTCAACATCGGAAGACAAGCCTCCGCGTTGGACAGCCAAAAATATTCGAGACAAAGAATTAGAGGCATTACTCGAAGAAGATCAGAGTCAAACGCAAGAGGAGCTTGCAGAATCATTGGAGTGACTCTAACAAAACTTGTTTCTGTACGATTGAGGAGACATAGGATTTATTCCAAAAAAACAAGGAAATTTGGGTGCCCTTATGAACTGATAACTGAGAGACGTTGAAAGGGCGATTTTTTCACTTGCGAGCAGCTGATTTCAAAGGCAACAAAGAAAAAAGGTTCTTTGCATTGGAATTGTAAACTGGAGATGAGAAATGGATATTCTACGAACAAACCCCAAGAGAAAAAAATACTACGTCAAGCCCGGTCAATTGTTGCCACCGACTTCAACATCAAACACCAAAGCCGAAACATACATGGTTCGAAGATCATGCTCTGTATCTGGTGGGACCAAAAGGATGTTGTTTTTACTATGAGCTGCTGAAACCTGGAGATCCCATTACGGGCGATCGGTATCGGCTGCAATTGATTCGTTTGAGCCATGCATTGCGAAAAAACGGCCGGAATACGAGCAAAAGACATGATAAAGTTATTCTTCTTCATGACAACGCTCGGCCTCATGTCGCAAAAGTCGTAAAACAATATTTGGAAACGCTCAAATGGGATGTTTTAACCGCACTCGCCCTATTCTCCGGACATTGCTCCTTCTGAATACTGATTGTTCCGAAGGATGCAGCACGATTTACAGGTCACCGGTTCACTTCTTTCGCAGAATCGAAAGTTGGCTCCAACTTGGATCGCCTCATAAAGACGAGTCATTTTTCGAAATGGAATTCGAAAATTGCCTGAGAAATGGGAGAAAGTAGAGCCAGCGATGGAAAATATTTAATTGATCTGTTCATTCATTTTGTTTGGAAATAAATACATTTTTTAACACAAAAAAATGGACCGAAGAACTAATTTGTGCTCCCAATATAAAAAGAAAAAAACCACGCGATTAAGGTTTTAGATTGAAGTATCTATTTATATTTTCGAGGCATAATTTTTATTTGAAGTGGCGCCGAAAGATGCCTCACAGTTCGTTTTAGCTACTTTAACCACGTTTACTGATAAAGATCAGTATCGTCTTTTAAATAAGGCGTGGAAACGCTACGGAAGGTAAAAGATCGGTTATACGTTGACATCTATATAGGGTGGAGGGAAAAAAATACCGGGACCCCGAAATATATCGAAAAATTTAATTTTTTTATAAAAGACGTTTCAAAACAAAAGGTGTAGGGTTTTAAGTTATAGCTAGCAATATCAATATGACCTTGATAGCATTGTCAAAGTCACAGAAGGTTATCTTAAATTTCGAAATGAAAACTCCTTATTTTCATACATATTCTTGTAGCTTATCTCGAGGCTTTCCGAAAACACTATAACTTTAATAATTTTTCGTTAAAGTGATTTTGGCGATTACAAGATCAGTTCTGTAGCACTTCTTCAAATTCTTTTCAAAGCTTGCCCACTTTATCCACTTTAAGTAAATCATTTCGAAGTTAATCGAGCTTATGGTAAAAATGTCTAGCTTACGGAGGCGAGATCGCCAATTTGTCAGCAACTGAAGCGAGACTGCCAGCCAACTAAGCAAGATTTTCAAGCCAACTTAAGGCAAGACTGTTTAACCCAACTAGGCAAGACTGTCCACCAACTAAGGCAAGGACTGAAAGATTCTTATAACCAAATTGTCCAAAATGTCACATTCATCAACAGTTTTTGACAAGAAAGCTACCTTATGTAAAAAAATGAAATTTTGATGTTAATCGGATAAAAATGGAATAATAGTAGCTTCCATCAAGAATCCGATTTTCGTAAAATCATCCCAGATTTGTGGATTCGTTTTATAAACTCTGTCTTTAAATAGCCTCACAGAAAGTAACCAAGAGTGACAAATCTGGCGATCGAGGAGGCCAATTCTATAGGTCCTCTTCTGCCTATCCATCATGGAGGAAATACTGTATTCAAAACAATTGCCCTCCGTAATGTGGCGCAGCATCCATTCTTGCTGGAAACGCATGTATCTCGAAGTCGTTACCCATTGATACTCTATATCCGCTGGACTATTTCATTTTAGAGCATATTTCATAATCTCATCAACTGTTAGATTTGCCTTCAATAAAGAATGGACTTATAAGAACATTATTCAAAAATGCCTGCTCCAAACATTCAATTTTTGATACTGCGTATGTGCTTCTAATCCAGTTAGGATTTATTATCTGACCAGAATCTACAATTCTGTCGATAAACATAAACCATTTAACTGAATGTTGCTTCATCTGAAAAAAGACTATATTTGGCAGAAGTAGGATCTTTCATTATTCTTTCCAAAAAAACAATAACACTAACAATTCAAGATCATGAACGTTGTCATGTAATGTTCCATATGCAACTTCTAAATTATGAGTCATATGAAGAAAAGTTTCAGACGAAAGTTTTGCAATATTTTATGCTCTTTACAACCACGTATTCAATTTTTTTAAATTTCAAATGTTAAATTACTCCCTCCCCTCTCGTTACTCTGGCAAAACTTTTAAGTTTTTGTAAGGACAAAAATTGTAGAGCATTAAATATCAAATCCATCTATATATAATATTTGAAGATGGTATTTAATATTTTGGACAAAACGCAATGAGAAATCTTCATGATATACAGTCTGTAAAGTAAGAGCGTGCACGGGTTAATGTGTAGAAAAATTTATTTTTAATGATTTTAAGTACACGGATTTGTTGTACTCCATGAGAAGAAAAATGCTATAACATTAATAATGAGTCCAGTCACCACCGGCATTGATAATTGCCTGGCATCTCCGAGGCATACTTTCCACTAAGTTGACTGCATATTCGTTTGGTAAAGACCTCCAAATGAGACGAATTTGTCGTGTCAGCTGCTTCAAAGTGTACACTCTTTTTCCTCGAAGCTTGTGCTTGAGATATGCCCACACATTTTCAATGGGATTTGCATCTGGCGACTGCGATAGCCAATCAAGTGTGACGATGCCAGACTATTCTTTCCACTCGGTGCAAAGCTTGCTCCGGTGTTTTGGATCGTTGTCTTCTTGTAAGATCCAGTTCTCGCTTTTTTTTATGAAGCATTGTTCAGCAATCGGCAACAAACACTTTTCATAAATTTTAAGTATTTTCGGAGCATTTAAATTGTATGTAAACAGATGTAATGCTCCAAAACCCTGTTTCGAAAAGTAGCCCCAAAGATGAACTTTTACAGGGTGTTTAACAGTCCGTTGTATTAATCTATTGGTCAAGGTTGACCAGGAACATCGGATGGCAGTATATCCCCAAACAGAAGCTTCGTCCGTAAAGATCACGTTGCTCCAATCTCGGTCCAAATTCTCTTTTGCCCAAGTGAGACTTTTCGTCACGTTTTTCGCCTAATAGTGGTTTCTTCATTGTGCTTCGATATTTGAGGTTATGCGCAAGGAGATGGGTTCCAATAGTTGTATGTGATACTTCTATACTCTTTTGTTTTAATTTTGCTGCTCCTTGTCGCAATGTTAAGGTCGGGTTCCGTTTAAACAAATTCACAATTTTTCTTCCATATTCGGCGTCACTTTGCCTATCGAGCCACGTTCTGGCAAGTCACCGACATTTTTGATCTTCTTATATTGCTGAATCCACTTAGCGACGAACGATTTTGACTTTCCCATGTATTTAGCAGCAACTGCATATGACATTTTTGGTCCTTTGGGGTGGGAACAAAGGAACACAGCCTCGTAGCGCGATGCGTATGCAGCACTCATGGCGGTTAACGTGTTTCTCAGGTTAGAGTTCGACGCCAACTGAATCTTTTGTGACAAAGCATTCACGACAAAGATTTCACCTATCGGCTCACAAAAAACTAGGACGATATTTGAAGTCAACTGCCATGTGCCCCGCTGCCCGAGTAGATAGATACTGTAGGTAGGTAGGTACGCTGTGATATTTCTCTACAATTGCACTATGCTTCACGACTGCTTGTGCATATTTTCTTATGCTACAATTAATCCTAATGATATGATATACAATATAATACACGAAATAAAAATGCTTGATGAAAACGTGAACAATAGAACAATTTGCATATATAACAATAGCAAATGTGTGTGCAGCATCGCTATTTGTACAAACGCTCCAAATGTATATTTTCTTCATTTAATGTGTAAAATTTATGTTCACTACAATCTGAAAGGTATGTCAATTAAGGATAATTAAAATTATTAAAAAAGTATTTCATGCAATGCACGTGAAATAATGAATCACATTATCATCGGCCTAATTAGAAAACCTCCTAACTTCAATTTTTGACAAAATTGAGATACTCATTTTGTTCAATTTATCTCGTCGACTTTGATCGAATAAAATGAGTCTCAATTTTATCAAAAATTGGAATTAAGAGGTTTTTTAAATTAGGCTGATGTTATGTTACCTCTGCAAGCGTGTAGTGTGACAATACAATATATTTTATTAATTGCTGAATGAGACATAAGGTCTTAACGACGAATGGCTTAACAAAAATTATGGAGTAATAATTTATAGGATAGAGAGGAACAATACAATAAATTATAGAAGAATAACACGTTATTATATATATTTCACAAAATTAATAAAAAAATCAATACAGTGTTTGCATATAAACAAAAAATAAATATTACATTTATGGCACATATTCGTTGCGAATGTGGTGATCATGGAAAAAATGTGTGATATGAAGTGATTTTTTGCACCAAGAGCAAATAACTATGGCAGTCTCGCCACAAATATCGCATTTTATTTTAGAATCATTTTGGAAACAAAACTCAACCGGTGTTTCGAATTCGTCTGGCTTTAACTCTGTAAATATCCACTTTTAAACCACGCATATTTAAATAATTGTGAAACCTGGGTAACGAGAATTGATGGTGCGTTAATGACTGCAGTTTTAAAATATTGTTTCTAACATGAAAATCATTTGTAAAGTCTAATAGCATTACAAAATCAGAAAAATGTTTAATAAAATTTTTCCATAATCGAAAACCTACATCTAATGGTTGTATTTTTCCCGTTATGGAATGGTTAAGAAAACAATATCTGATGCAAAATTCGATCAAGTTTCCTGAATTACATTGGGACAATGTCCACTCTATGAATCTAATAATAATACGGATTGTGGCCCGACATTCGGAAAAAATATTTCTCTCAACCAGGTTTTCATATAATCTGATGTCAATTTACCTGATTTGGAAGCCATTACGAAAATATTAGGAGCATTGAATAAATTTTCCTGTACTCGTATTAAAAGAACCAACAAGAACTGAACGTTCTTGTTGGTTCTTTTAATACAATTAACAGAGGCGACAATAATCTATCATCAGCAGAAATAGTCGGCTGTATGGTATAACTATGCGTGGTTGCTGATACAGATTGTACTATGGATTCTATTTTCTTTGTACCTTTTTGTGGTAAGGTACGACTGGTGTGAAGTTCTAATTGGAACCCACTCTGATCTGAATTGTAGATATTTTCCACCCCGTATCGATTAATATAATATTTGACATTTGTAATAAATGTATCGTATTTATTTTCTAATTCTGATTTCGATAACAAGGATTTTTTTGTGACAAATTTGGTTATTTTCCTAAACACAATATTATGTTTCTTTTTGAATCTTTGTATCTACCTACGTAATGCTATGAATCCAGGCACATTTTCCTCTTCTTGTGCTCCATTAGCCTATCGAGCAATGTTAATATCATGAATAATGACTCCTTTTTCAAGTGCTTCAGCAAAAGGGTTTAGTGTATATTCAGAAACTGCTTTTCATTTTTCATTTCTGCTACTACCTGCATTGATATAGTCCCATCGTCGTAATTGTCGAATTGATGTAACTTTTTTGTACCTTCGTCTAACTCCTTCAATCGTTCTTGGTCTTATTTTACCGCTCTTCCAGAATTCCAGCTTTCCTTTTATAGTCACTTGATATTTCTGCTTCAACATAAGTACAAATAACTTCTTCTGGAAGATAATCCTCATCTTCATCATGCTCCAAAAAATCAACTCTTTCCGCCTGTAGGATCTCATTTGTATCATAGAAATCAAGTGTTTCCCTCCTCTTCTATTAGAAAGTCCATTTTATTTTCCATGTCTGTGAGCATATTTACAATCTTCTCCTTCACTTCCATTTCTTCCGAAGTTACCGGAGTTTGTAGAAGGTTACGAGCAGTGAATGTTGCGTATAGCAACAGTATACTATTCCATGGGTTAAATGGAATCATTCTACAAAATATTAAAATTTAACTATTGTTTAATGCTGCTCCGGTCTTCCGTATATTATAATATTATTAACTCCACAAAGTGTATAATAATTTAAATAATATAAATATGAAGAGTGACAAGCGTAAGACAATAACACAATACAATAAATACTTACATAATTTCACAAAATTATAGTGTATAACACATTTCTTTACACTATGAACTCATGAAATGAACTGCCCGTTTTCAAATGTTACAGACATTTTTATAGTCTGCATAGTGCGCAATACGATCAGATGAGCCAATTGTAGTGCGCATGACGATCACATGAGTCTGTTTCATGCGAAACGAAAACAAAATTTAATTATAGAAATAAAGTACAAATAAATTGTTTTTGATGCACTGCGACACAATTGACTTTGCTTTGTATATACGGCACTATAAATGCTCAGAAATAAATGTACAACTTATAATTATATATAATTTATAATTATATATAATTTATAATTATTTATAATTTATAATTATATATAATTATATATAAAATATGTTCGCATATTATTATACATAAAGATATAAAATTATATATAAATTGTCACATATAATTACATATATTTATATATAAGATGATATAATTTATATATGAGATCATATATATAAACATATATAATTATGTCTATTTAAATCATTTTATTTAATTATATTTAAACAATTTATTCCCGAATGATAGGGGAACTTGGGTATAATGAGACCACAGGGCATAATGGAGTATGGTCCAGAACTTTTTACAGAGATGCTGTCATGCAATAAAACATTTTGCCATTATTACTGTTAAATGTCTCTTATTACATACTATTATTAATTGTCATATTATTTTTAGTTGAAAGATGCTACAAATTGTTTAATGTGTTTGCTACGTTCTTCGTATCTCTACTACAATTTGCTAAGCATATATATTTACACAAGTTAAACTATGACAAAATTTTTTTTTCGTTTTCGTATGAACATTAACGTTACTAAACCATCTTTTCTCGTCATTTTAATCAAATTCCTGTACAAACACCGATTACGTCTAACGTTTTGTATTACATAATCCAAACTTACACATGTCTGGGCGTAATGAGATTATACCATTATGTTCTTAAAACATTAAGTTATATTATTACTGATCGTATGCTTGTTTTATTTTATATAGGGTGCACGATTTATCTGAAGACATTGAAATATCTCGAGAACTATGCATTGGATAAAAAAAAGTGGTTAATGAAAGTTGTTAGTCTCAAAGGGTGACATCCAATGATACCAAACTCGACCTCTCACCCCACCCCCTGGGGGTAGGGGTTGGGGGCAACTTTGAAATCTTAAATGGAAACGCCTATTTTTTATTGCAGATACGGATTCTACGCCACAAAATACGTAAATTTCGTCCGAAACTTTTTTTTTATTCGTGATAGATGGCGCTGTAATCGCAAAAAATTATATTTTCCGCAATTCTCCAGAAATGATCATTGGATTGAGAAATAAAAAATACCTGTACAATATTTTTAAAGAACATAATAAAAGTTATTCCTCCCCCCATCCTCTCGGAGTAGAGTGGGTGGTAACGTTCAAATCTCAAATGGGGACCCACATTTTTCATTGCAGAATTAGATTGTACGTGAAATTTTTATTGAAACAATTTTTTTCATTCGTGATAGATAGCGTTGAATTTTTCCGAGAAACTACTTTTAGCGTTATACAAGAACAACGACGAGGACGTAGTAGTTTTATGTTCCCTTCGGGTGCTTTTTTAATGTGAGTCCCCTTGCCTCTCACTGTTCAATTAATTAGAGCAAGTGTTCGAAATTTTTACCTTCAATTTCAACACACTTATCGATCGTTTTTTCAAATGACTGTACACAGGATAGAAGCATATCTGCGGGAGTTTCAGCGCAAGCGTTTCTTATGCGTTCTACCATGTTTTCACGAGTTGTTGGCACTTGTTGATAAACATTATCTTTTAGGTAACCTCACAGAAAGAAATCCGGCTATGTCAAATCAGGCGACCTAGCAGGCCAATTAATCGGGCCACCTCTGCCAATCCACCGACCATTGTAATCACGGTCTAATACTTCCCGCGCTGCTATTGAGTTATGCGCTGGACAACCGTCATGCTGAAACCACATACTTTGTCGAACGTCCAAGGCAACATCATCAAGTAGTGGTCGTAGTTCCTGTTCCAGGAAATTTCGATATTTGATTCCATTGAAATTACCTTCAATAAAATAAGGACCAATGAGTCTGTTCCCTATGATTCCACACCAAACGTTAACCGACCAAGGACGTTGATGTTCAACTTGTCGTAACCAGTGGAGATTTTCTACACTCCAATAATGCATGTTATGTCGATTAATGCCACCATGGTTTGTGAATCTAGACTCATCTGAAAATAGTATATTAGCAATGAAATTGGGGTTCGTTTGCATTTGTTGAAGTGCCCATTCACAAAACACCACTCGATTATGAAAATCATCGCCATGAAGTTCTTGATGCAGTGAAATGTGATATGGGTCATACTTATGACGATGCAATATTCTGCGAATACTATCTCCGGAAATTCCGAAATCGCGATGTAATTGTCGAGTGCTTACCTGTGGGTTGTGGCTGCTAGCACAGCTATTTCATTAACTTCTCCTGTAACAATTGTTCTTCGTTTTCTTTTTTTAGTTTGTACGCTGCCATCCGAGATAAAGGCAGTCACAACTTTGTAAAAAAAAGAACGTGAGCGAACATTGTCTGGAAAACGCTCAGCATACAAGGCAACAGCATCGTCAACATTCCTCCTACATTCACCATAAATCAGAATCATTTCAATCTTTTCTTCTACGGTTGCAGAATTCATTTTCCACTTGTTTTCATTTCCACAATTCTGTTCAAAGAATGAAGGGTAGATATGCAGGTAATAAAAACTAGTCAAGTAAAATGAAATTGTTAGAGATGCTTTCAGTTCTAATTCTGAAAGAAAAGTGAGCTTTGACCGCATTGTACTGCCTTTTATAATAAGCCGTAGTTCGCCATACACCCACAGTGGCGCGTCGAGCAGTTCCCTCTTCGATTCGGGTTCCCATTTGAGATTTGAACGTTACCACCCACCCTACCCCGAGAGGATAGGAGGGGAATACCTTTTATTATGTTCTTTAAAAATATTGAACAGGTATTTTTTATTTCTCAATCCAATGATCATTTCTGGAGAATTGCGGAAAATATAATTTTTGCGATTACAGCGCCATCTATCACGAATCAAAAAAAAGTTTCGGATAAAATTTACGTATTTTGTGGCGTAGAATCCGTATCTGCAATAAAAAATGGGGGTTTCCATTTAAGATTTCAAAGTTGCCCCCAACCCCCACCCTCAGGGGGTGGGGTGAGAGGTCGAGTTTGGTATCATTGGATGTCCCCCTTCGAGACTAACAACTTTCATTAACCACTTTTTTTATCCAATGCATAGTTCTCGAGATATTTCAATGTCTTCACATAAATCGTGCACCCTGTATAATGAATTATATACAGTGTTTCATTTTAATTTCCCCAGGAAAATATTTGGGAAAATAATGAAAAATCGGAAAAATGTTTCAGACAAAAATTGTATGGTTTCTAGGGGGACATAAGGTGGTGCTATTAGTTTGACCTTGGAGAGTCACATAAAGGTTACATGAAGGTCATTTTGAATTTCTTAAATGGAACACCCTATATATTTTTGAATATTCTTGTAGTTTATCTCAATAGCTTCCCAAAACACTATAAATAAACATTTTTTCACCAAGTACTTTTCGAGTTATAAGGTTTGAAACTCATAATACCGCTGGCATTAGCGTTACCCAAGATGTACCACATGGAGTTTGCCCGGTCGGATTTACACCTCGTGTGTGTGCGTGTGCGTGTATGTGTGTGTGTGTTTTTTTATAAAAATTGTTTATATCAACCAAATTTTGTACAGAAGATCAATATATTGTATGTAATCCTTGATAGTACTTCCTTAGATTGTAACTTCCCAAATCGCCTGATTTAAAATCACCAAACGTTTTTGTAGGTGATATCTGAAAGGTGATCTTCCGTACAAAATTTGGTTGATTCTGATGATAAAACCTTACGTCAGTTAATTTTCATTTATGATACATTTAGTTCATATTTTATAATAATTAGTTTGCTTAACTTATTATTATTAAGAGATGGCGGATTATTCGCCATCAGAAATCGTAGACATGATTAGTATTTACGGTGTTGCTGGTAACAATGCTAGAGAAGCAGCTCATCAATATCAAGACAGATATCCGGATAGACGACACCCTGATCACAAAACGATTCTGTAATTATTACGTAGAGCCCGCACCGAAGATATGACATGAAAACGTTCCAGAAAACCACGAGATAATGATGATGTTATTAATGTAACAATATTAGGAATGGTAATTATGAATCCTCATATCAGCCAACGACAAATCAGTCATGAATTAAATGTGTCTTCTGGCACAGTGAATAAAATGTTACGCGCTAACCATTATCACCCTTACCATATTTCAATTCATCAACAACTTTCAGATAATGATAAGGTTTCTCGTGTGAGATTTTGCAGATGGGCTTTAGATCAAATTCATCGTGATCCCACATTTTTTCATCGAGTAATGTTTAGTGATGAGGCTACATTTGGAAATAATGGTGGAATAAATCGGCATAATAGCCATTATTATTCTGAAAACAACCCTTATTGGACTCGACATGTAGACAATCAGCACCAATGGAAAATTAATGTGTGGTGTGGTATTTTGGATAGTCACATTATAGGACCTTATTTTTTTTATGGCAATGTTACAGCCATAACATATTTAAATATGTTGCAAAATGAATTGCCAAAAATGTTAGAAGCAGTAAATCTTGATACGGTCCAACGTATGTGGATACAACAGGATGGCGCCCCACCATATTTTACACGTATCGTAATAAATTTTTTGAATGCAACATATGAACAGCGTTGGATTGGACGAAATGGATATGTAGCTTGGTCACCCAGATCACCTGATTTAACATCACCAGATTACTTTTTGTGGGGATGTAAGAGGTGTTGTGTATCAGACAATACCCACTACACCAGAAGATATGAAAGAGCGCATAACACAGGCAAGCAGAAATATACCGGAAATCATGTTAAGGAAAACCATTGATGCTTTCGAAAGGAGATTACATTTATGTATTGATCAGGATGGTAGTATTTTTGAACAATTTTTATAAAAAAACACTCATATACACGCACATGCACGCACGCACGCACGCACGAGATGTACAGGTTACGTGAAAAGTTCGCGGAGCGGCATCTATAAGTAAACGGTAGAATTATAAATTGTAGTCGGTTACACAGAATCACTCTTCACATGAACTTTGGTTAGGTTTCATTGCTCATACCATTTCATCAGGCATTTCAGATGAACGGGTACGGCATATTTTGCATAAAGAATTACAAATGAAAAAGGTGTTTGGAAAAGTGGTGCCGCATACGTTAACAATTTAACAAAATCTCGCTCGAAAGCAAATTTCTCAGCGTCATTTGGATCGTTTTAAGAAGAATAAAACCGATTTTGTGCGTTTTATAACTATGGATGAGATTTGGATCTATCACCATGATCCTAAATTGAAACAGGAATGTTTACAGTGGACTGAAGTTGGATGTTCAGCTGCAATGCAAACAAAGCATGAAAGATCGGCAAAAAAGGTTTTGGCCTCATTTTTTTGGGATGCTAAAGGGATTTTGTTAATTGACTATCTGGAAAAAGGTAAAACAATTAATTCTGAATATTATTGTAACTTTTTGGATCAATTGAACGCAAAAATTTTGTGAGAAAAGACCTGGTTTACAGCCCAAACAAATCATTTTTCACCAAGACAACGCACCTGCTCACACAAGTGTTTTGTCAATGTCTAAATTCAATGAATTGAAATACAAATTGCATGATCATCCACCGAATTCGCCAGATTTGGCACCCAGCGACTTCTATTTGTTCCGAAACCTGAAACAATTCCTCCGTGAAAAGCATTTTTTGTCGAATGAAGAAGCTATAGCAGCCGTAGAGGCATATTTCGCAGACCTTCCAGAAACACACTTCCGCGATGGAATAAAATTATTGGAGAGCCCTTGTGCCAAGTATATTGAAGTTACTGGAGACTATATTGAAGAATAAAATCATTTTAAAATTTGGTATTCTTTATTTCAGTTTCGCTCCGCGAACTTTTCACGCAACCTGTAAATCCGACCGGGCAACCTCGATGTACATCTTGGGTAATCTTGGGTACCGTTAATATATCTTGGGTAACGTTAATGCCGGCGGTACTATGAGCTTCAAACCTTATAGCTCGAAAAGTACTTGATGAAAAAATGTTTATTTATAGTATTTTGGAAAGCTCCCGAGATAAGCTACAAGAATATGCAAAAATATATAGGGTATTGTATTTAAGAAATTCAAAATGACCTTCACATAACCTTCATGTGACTCTTCGAGGTCAAACTAATGGCACCATCTTATGTCTCCCTAGAATATGTCCCCATATAACTTTTGTCTGAAACATTTTTCCGACTTTTCCCAAATATTTACCTGGGGAAATTAAAATGAAACACTCTGTATATTTTATATAATAAATACGAAATATAAAAGCTGGACGCCAGCCAGCTGAAAACTGAAAGTTGGACGCCAGCCAGCGTCTTGGCGTTTCAAATTTTACGGGATAATTTTCTTGTTAGCAATTTATTTCTGTCAAATTAATGACCGAATACGTTTTCATACGTATTAATTCAATAACTTTTATTAATATTAATAAAACATTTTTTAGTTTAGTTATACGCGCTTTACGATTGTCGTTTAAATTTTACAGGCCTCTAATTGTATATATAATTGTCAATCTTAAATTTTATAATATATTATTAAGTTATATAAATAGGTAAAATCATATTTGATAACATTTAAGCGGTAATATAAAATTCATTCACACACATATATAATAATGTCTTACAATAAACATGTTAGTATATCTAGTTAATATTTTTTCAATTTCATTTTTTTCATGTTAGTATATCTAGTTAATATTTTTTGTGTTATATTATCAAGATATTTAATGCATTTCATGCACAACACGCTTGCCCTTTTTTATTCACTTTGACTTTTCTGTAAAATTACAGTATAAACATAAATCTCACAAATATGTGATTCAGGAAACAAACGAGAATAAAAAGACAATTGAGCTAGTACACTGTTAGTCGTGTCAATTATTTACTTTTAATAATCATAGTTAAAATCTACAGATATCCATACGTATGTTCTAGTCATAATTTTTCGACCATTTTCAATAGCAAAATATAAAAATTATAATTCGTGACATTTGTGTGAGAGTTCATTCGGGAATCGCGAAGACAATACATTTTATAATTGTATCGTGCATATATGTAAGTTTGTGTTATTCGGAACTTGTCTATGTAGAGTCCTTATTTGTAATAATGAAGGATTTATAAAATATTCCGTCAGCGAATCCGGTCAACGAAAGTTAAGTGTTTTCATGACTAGATAAACGTTACTCACCAACAGTAAACGCCAAAGACACATTATTTGCAAGTATTATATATGAAAAGTCAAAACCCTACAGCGCCCAATGGCCTTAATAACAAGCGTGATTTATCTGTAGGTTAAACAAAAATAAGGAGCAACGCAGATTCGCCAAGAAAAATAACTTCAACAAAGTAAATCGTCCACCAACCGAGACACAGACAATCACAATGAAATCGAACACGTGGTTCAATAATAAACAATAACCATTATTCGCGTGCGATAAGAGATATAATAAACATTGACTATTGTTGGCGTGCATCCACGTTCAAAAATCAAGGACGAGTGACGAGTAGCAGACGGCAGAAAGACTTAAAATATATCTCGAAAACTCTGTTTGTAAACAGGATAGTACATTATAATCTATCCAATATTTTGATGATGGATAGATAATTCAGAAAATATACATTTGAAATTTCTGTACAAATAACGCGCTCCACACGCATTTGCTACGTTGTTATATATGCGATTTATCTGTGCTCACATGTTTATTTTGTGTAAGGGACTGGTCTCACGATGCTCGATTGTGTTAATAATTTTCTATATGCTAATTTTTATGAAGTTGCATATAGAACATTACATGACAACGTTCATGATTTTGAATTGTTAGTGTTATTGTTTATGTCGAAATCATGAAGGTTGCCATGCAGAGCTCCGTACACAACTTCATAAGTTAGCATATAGAAAATCATTAACAATCGAGCATCATGAGACTAAGCCTTAATGTGTTGTATATCATATCATTACCATTAATTATAGCATAAGAAAATATGTATAAGCAGTCGTGAAGCATAGTGCAATTGTAGAGAAATATCACAGCGTATCTACCTACAGTATTTATCTACTCGGACAGCGCGGCACATATATCATGAAGACTTTTCATTGCGTTTTGTCCAAAATATTAAATATCATCTTCTAATATTATATATGGATGGATTTGGTATTTAATGCTCTACAATTTTTGTCCTTACAAAAACTTAAAAATTTTGCCAGAGTAACGAGAGGGGGGGGGGAGTAGTCTAACATTTGAAATTTTAAAAAATTGAACAGATGGTTGCAAAGAGCATAAAATATTGCAAAACTTTTGTCTGAAACTTTTCTTCATATGACTCATAATTTAGAAAATATTTGCTAAAAACGATAACGGCTATTTTCTTTAAGGGGTGGTTTCACTCCCCAAACATGTTCCGAAGCCGATATAAAAAAATATGTGTTCCTTAGTTTTTGATGCTCTACAACATATCCGAAGCCCATTCAAATCGGTGAGGGACAGTTGTGTCACTCTCCTTGTAAGTCCGAGAGATTCTCACAGGTTCATGTTGCGCACCAACGTTTTATCGTCGCGCGAACGCTAAACGCAGCAGCCACGTTCATGAGCGCCGACAATCGCACGTCATAAGGTTGCAACGTACAATAAAAATTATCGGACGCATATCGCAGCAGCGTCAAAATCCCCTTATCGTCAGAATACATTTGTGTAATATGAATTACAAATTAGAAGTGAATCGTTCTAGTTACGACTACAGTCTCTTGTAAGCCTATGGTAAATCTACGTCACTTCAAATATTGTACATAAGTGGGAAAAATTTGCTCACTGACATTTTGTCATCTAACGCCATTGAACGATGTTCATACAGTCGTTCCCAGGAGAACTGCTGACTGTCTAAGATGTGAATCGAGGAGGAAGCTTCTAAGGTATAAAAAGAGTACGAGAATAGACAACGCGTGAACTCTGCAATTAGCTTTCATCCAGCATGGACGCATTCTTTTCCCAAACTTGTTTCTGTATTTGTAATTCTTTGTTCAAGTCAGTGTCACGCTTAAACTCCTAATTTATTCGCTCCGTCGAACGTGTATCGTGCAACATACAGTTTAGTCTCATTCTTTTCTTTCGTTGGTGTTATAATTTAAAGCCAGGAGTGTAAATTGTACATAATTAACTTCAGTAATGACGTGTTAGGAGCCTCTTACTACTACGCGACTGCGACTGATATCGGCGATTTAAGCGTTAGCGCTCGAACCAACGATTCCCAGCTTCGAGACTGCAGTTATCAACCGATTACGTTACCCCGTGCTATAAAAGTAAAGTTTGTTCCAACCATTTATCATACTGTAATGTGCCGCTCACTCTTTTACAAAATTACGTTATGTGTATCCATCATTTACTTTACATAAATTTAAAATTTATAATATTTGGTAACAATATCCAGATTGTAGTTCTTTCTTTCTATTATATTTGCGTCAAGAAATACACGCGTGTAGCTCGATATTCACGGCAGACCGAGCTCGGACTAGAAACAACGTTACCATCAGATATCATATCTCCGTTCGACTCGAAAACAAGCTGCATGTCATGTGCCAGATCATCCGAGACGTAATATAATCCGGTGACAGGGTGTATGAAGTTGGTACCCCGTTTTTCGAAATTTACAATTTTAAAAGTTGTTCCAAATTGTTCTGACTTTGTACTACATTATTCCAAAGTGTTATTGCTTCATTCCAAACGATTTCAGGATAAAACAAGAAAAAAGATTTTTTGAGCTGGCATCCCTTTTTTCGAAAATCGAACATTTCGATACCGCTCTAGATTGTTCTAATTGTTCCAAACATTGCTGCAAAAGGACCAATCAATAAGTTGAATTATAAGTCCGAAAAGTGAAAAAAAAGTTTTTTGACATTCTACCGGACCAAGAGTAAACTTATACTATTTTTCTTATTGCAACCGAGCCCTTTTGTTCTGAATTGTTCTAGACTTAAAAATTATAATTCTAAATTATGAATCTCGTCCCACCTTCCGTTCTCCCAAAATTCGAAAAAAATTGATCCAGCACCCGACGTCAAGAGTAAACACATGTTTTCTTTCTTGTTCCGGGCGCTTTTTGTTCTGAGTTGTTTTAGGCTTAAGAATTATAGTTTTAGAGTATGAATCTCATGAAGAAAGCATGTGTTTACTCTTGACGTCGGGTGGTGGAAAATCGGTTTTTTTTTCGAATTTTGAGAGAACGGATAATAGTACAAGATTTATACTCTAAAACTATAATTCTTAAGCCTAGAACAACTAAGAGCAAAAAGCGCTCGGTTAGAATAAGAAAGAAAACATGTGTTTGCTCTTGACGTTGGGTGCTGGAAAATCAATTTTTTTCGAATTTTGGGAGAACGGATGGTAGGAAGAGATTCATACTTTAGAACTATAATTTTTAAGCCTAGAACAACTCAGAACAAAAAGCACTCGGTTGGAACAAGAAAATAAACATGTGTTTACTCTTGACGTTGTGTGCTGGAAAATCAATTTTTTTCGAATTTTGGAAGAACGGATGGTAAGACAAGATTCATACTTTAGAATTATAATTTTTATATCTAGAGCTATTCAGAATATAAAGGGCTCGGTTGGAACAAGAAAAATAGTATAAGTATACCAAGTAAATAGTATAAAGTATAAATAGTATATATATAGTATATAAATAGAATATATATAATGTAAATAGTATAAATAGTAAAATAGTATAAGTATACCAAGTTTACATTTGGTCCACTAGACTGTCACAAAACTTTTTTTCACTTTTCGGACTTATAATTCAACTTATGGATTTGTCCTTTTGGAACAATGTTTGGAACAACTAGAACAATCTATAGCGGTATCGAAATGTTCGATTTTCGAAAAAAGGGATGCCAGCTCAAAAAATCTTTTTTCTTGTTTTATCCTGAAATCGTTTGGAATGAAGCAATAACACTTTGGAATAATGTAATACAAAGTAAGAACAATTTGGAACAACTTTTAAAATTATGAATTTCGAAAAACGGGGTGTCAACTTCATACACCCCTGGTGACACAATGGTGCGATGAACTAAATTGTCATCCGCCGATATATATGTATGTGTTACGTCCTAGAGGAGGAACGCAACCCTTTCGTTCGCGAGTAAGGCGAACCTCGTTCGTACACGCGTATCAGTGAACGGGTCAGGGACCCGACGGGTCCCTTTACTCGGGCACCGACGTACGACGAGCGGTCCGTTTTTCGGTCAGGGACGCGAATCCCTTTACCGGGGATAGGACCATGAGTTGACTGTTGGAAGGGTATATGTGATTTTGAAATTAATTGGAAAAAGAATGAAATATAAACAGATTTATTAAAATGACTATTATAACAAAATGAATTACGGCGCGGTTTAATACAGTTGAAGAATGTCTGTGTATGTGTATGTGTGTATGTATGAGAAGTGGAAGAAAGGAGGAATAAAAAAAAATAATAGGTAGGAATATGAGTAAAAAGTTAGTCGGGTGAGGGGGGGCGTGAGTGGTCGGGTGAATTTAGGGAAGTGGATAGTTCGGAGAAGGAAACTGGTGAATAAGATATCGAAGGGGTTGAAGGCGGGGACGCATGTGTAGGAGAAGAAGGCGGAGTACCAGGGGAAAAACGAGGAAGAAGGTAAGGGGATACGAGTGTAGGATCCGGGTGATAATCAGTTCCTAACGCTATATTAACTATGGCTCGGAGGTAGTGGATCTGAGACGTAAGTTCGTCTGGATCGCTAATATCAAAAACTGCCTCAAACGTTCGGAAAACGTGGTGGAGGGTTATTCCTATGTTGTAATAATGACCCACTAAAAACGGATTTCAATATGGGGAATTAATAAGATGGTGGTAGAAAAGGTAGAAGCAAAAAAAAACAGAACTTACTGCTGACTCCTGTTATCCTGAAGGTGAGCAAAAATAAAATTGTTGTTTGGTAGCTCCTGCTCGGTAGGTTAAGTTGCGCTCGTCCACTCCCTTCCAATTGTCCAATTATGGCACAATAGCACTGATTCTAACTTTTTATTTTTGTCCCCAAAAAAAAAATAAGACAGAGGACGTAAGAGTATGTGTAGTGCCGAAACAAAACCGAAGACGAATTTGAGTCTAAGGACGCGTTTTTACAGGTCTGACTTTTGAATCTAGAATCTATGTGAATCTGCTCTTTTTCCTGTCTCTCAGAATAGAAGTAATGGAAGAAGTAGAAGTAGTGTGTCGCGGAGGCGGATTACCGCGGTTTTTATAGTGATAATCGGAGGCAGAAACTATCAGGGTGGGTAGAGAGATGGCCTTTGAGGAAGGAGTGAATTGGTCTTAGTGGGAAAAAGTCTCAGCCATTAGCAAAGTTAAAAGACATCGTGGGAGGAGACAGTTAGTTTTTGGAGATATGAATATGGAAGGGCTAAAGGGTGGAGCGTGGGTGTTTCATAGTTTTAGGTGGATATATGATTGGCTGAATGAATTAGGCGCGACAAGCGTGGAGGTGGTGGATTCTTGAGATAGAGAAATGTATACAAGTGGCCGGCTGGAAAAATCAAAATGCCGTAAATCAAAGGCTGGGATCAAATTTTACGACTATCAGTAAAGTAGGCTTTGTTGGTTGACTGATAGGGCACATATGGTTTTGGATTGGGAAGATGTAAGTTTCAAGTTTTAGAGCAGGAATGCTCTGAGTTGCTTTGTTTCACTGAAGGTTTGTTAGCGCGGAGTTCCAAATTTTTATAGCTGGGACGACGGACACACTTGGCGAACACTATCCAGATATAAACTTTAAACGAAGACGTAGATTTTTACAACAGGGCACTGTTTCATATGGAATTTTCCCGAATCGCCTTTCATTTGGCGCGACGGCTGTTCGCCAGATGGGTCTGTTTCCTAATTTATATTTATATATGTATATATTCCTATTATAGTTATATTAGGAGAATATAAATCCGCGAGAGGAAAGAATTTTTACTAATTAAATCTACAGGACGTAACATATGTATGTATGTATATTTATTCTCCCCTAAGGGTTCGAAGGCGCTTTTGCAGGGCGCGTTCCCCAACCCTTTACAACTCCTCCTTACAATTATTCGCTTCCCTTACTTTTTATTTTCTGGTCCTGGGAGAGAACTCGCGTCCCGCTTGCCGCTCGTCCTCCCCCTTGACACACACACACACACCTCTCCCCTCTCCTGGACTTCCATTTCCTTGGCCTTTCAATTAACATTCTTTTCCAATTCTTTGTCTACTTCCTCTCCGCCCTTACCCCCTTCATCCCCACCCCTCTCCCTCTCCAATTCTCTCATCCACCTCTCTCCCTCTCCCTCCTCTCCCAATATCCTCCTTACTTCCTCTTTCCAACTCTTTTCGCTTCCATTTTCCCATCTCCTACATTCCTCCCACACATGCTCCCATGTTTCCTCTTCCCTCTCACACAACCTACACCTCTTTTCCTCCTCCTTCCTCCAATACTGCCCTCCTCTCATCTCATTTCCCAATCTGAACCTCGCCATCCTTTTCCACCTACTTTCTCCCCCTTCTTCAAGTATTGCGGTATCCCTTCCCCTTTCACATATTCATACCACCTATTATACCTTGACTCTCTTATCTTCTCCCTCCTCTCTCTTCTTCCTAGCTCCTCTCCCTTTTCTCTTATTTCTGTCACCAATGTCTCTCCCTCTTCTCTCCTTTTTCTTACCTCCCTCATGTCCCCTCCCCTTTCCTTGAAGAATTTTATCCTCCCCACCTCCCAACTCGTCAATCTCTCCCCCTTCTCCTCTCTCTTCTTTATCTCCTCTAGACATTTCCTCGCAATTTCGCTCCCTCTTCCCTCCTCCAGCCTTCTCTCCCATTTCCATGCCCTTAACCCCGCTCTCTCTCTCTTAACTTCTCTCTCTTCAATTCCTCCCTTACCATGTATCCTGGCGTTTCTCTCTTTACTCCTAGTATCCATCTCATGTATCTTTCCTGGCTTCTCTCTATCTCTTCTCTCTCCTCCCACCCCCATATTTCCACCCCATACCCTATCACCGTCCATACTAAACTATCATATAACCATACTCTTTTCCCCCATTCTCTCTCAAACCTTCTTTTCCCTATTCCCCATACCTGTCCCATCACCGTCATTCCTATTTTTATTCTTTCCTTTATATGCTTCTCCTGTCCCCCATCTTTCTGCATCACGTATCCTAAATATTTATATTCCTTCACTTCTTCCAATTCCTTTCCTTTCCATCTCCATTTCATCTTTTTCTCTCTACCCCCTCCCTTCCTAAATCTCATCACTTTCGTTTTCCCTATATTCACCTCCATCCCTTTCTTTTCCATATATCTTTCCAATCTCGCTATCATTGCCTTCATCCCCTCCTCCCCCTCCGCCATTATCACCACGTCATCTGCATATGCCAATGAATATATTTTCTCTTCTCCTATCTTTACTCCTCCCCACCTCTCTTTTTTAAATTCCTCTTCCATATCCGCCATTAACAAATTAAACATCCCTGGACTTAGTGGGCACCCCTGCCTCACTCCCCTTCCCGTCCAGAACCCCTCCCCTAGCTCCTCTCCCACCCTTACTCTGCTTATCGTCTCTTCCATCACCTCCTCACATCTCTCCACCAATCCCTTCCTCACCCCTCTTTCCCTCACCCTTCGCCCTTATCAACTCTCTTCTGTCCACCGTATCGAATGCTGCTTTCAGATCCACAAATAATGCCACCAGCTTATCCCCCTTCCTTCCTAATTGTCCATTTATCACATAATTCATCACATATATGTTGTCTATCACTCCTTTCCTGAACCCCGTCTGATTTTGCGGTATCAACCCTTTCTCCTCCACCTCTTTCCTTAATCTTTCCGCTAATACCGATGCATAAATCTTGTACAACGTATTCATTAACGTTACTCCTCTGTACTCTCCCACTACTCTTCCCTCCCCCTTCTTCACTATCGGTACTACTATTCCTTCCTTCCATTCCTCTGGCCACCCTTCTCCTCTCCATACTTTATTACACATTTCCCTTATCCATTCCTCCATCCTCTCTCCTCCATATTTCCACGCTTCATTTGGTATCTCATCCCCTCCTACCGCCTTGTTGTCCTTTAATTTCTTCATTACCTCCTTAATTTCTTCCTTGCTTATTTCCTGTTCCTTCTCTTTTTCCTCTTTTCTCTTCCTTCCTCCTATTACTCTTCTCCCCACTCCTCCTAGTAACCCTCTAAAATATTCCTCCCATTCTTTCATTTCAATCTCTTCGTTTCTTCCCTTTCTTCTTTTCCTCTCCCTCCTCATTACTTCCCATATCTTCCCCTCTTTTACTTTTTTATTCATCCATCTCTCCCACCTCTCATTTTCTTCTTTCCTCTTTCCCTCGCATAACTTTTTATATTTTGATTTTTCTTCTCTATATCTCTCTCTATCCACCTCCCCTCTTCTCCATCTCCTCAATTCCCTCCTTACCTTCCTCTTCTCTTCTCTACATTCCTCATCCCACCAACCTTTCCTCCTCTCCTTCTCGCCCTCTTCTTCTTTCCTTACTATTGCTCCCTTTATCCTTTTATTCATTTCCTTGATCTCCTCTTCTACCTTTCCTTCCCCTATTCTCACTTCCCCCAACTCTTCCCTAAATCTTTCTCTAGCCCTTTCAATCCATACCCCTTTTTCTTTCCTTTTCTTCCCTCCCCCTCTCTTTCCCCTCTCTCTTCCTCCCTCCATCCTTACCGTTATTGGATGATGATCCGACTCTATATTATCCCCCACCTAAAAATTTTTTATCTTGCTCCATCCTTCCTCATTTACTATAACATAATTTATTACCGATTCTCCTCTTCCCCCTGTGTACGTCCATTCTCCTTTCTCATCTCCTTCCTTCCCTCCGTTCACTATCATCCATCCTCTTTCATTTATACACTCTATCAATTCCTTTCCCTCCTTATTTTCCTACTCGTCTTTCGATTTCCTATTCTCCTCCACCCCCTCTTCATCCTCCCATATTCTCCCCCCTCTCCTTCCTGTCCTTGCGTTAAAATCTCCTCCAATTATCGTTCTTCCTCCTCCCCCTTCCTCTTCCATCCATTCCTTTAATCTTTCCAACCTTTTCCCTAAATCCTCCCTCACATATACTCCTATTATCCTCCATCTTCTTCCTTCTATTATTACATTCCCCACCATCACTCCCTCCATCTCCTCCCTCTCCTCCTCTTCCCCCCCTCTCGCTTCTAATTCCTTCCTTATTCCCATTACCATCCCCCCCTTTGCTCTTCCTTTTCTATAAACTCTCTTTGCCGTTTGTATTTTCCATGTATATCCCTTCGGTAGCTTCCCCCTTAACCACGCTTGTTCTTTTTCCTCTATCCATGTTTCTATTAACGTTATTACATCCCATTTTTCTATCTTCCTCCAAAACTCCCTATCTTTCTTTTTCAATCCTGCTACATTCCAGAATGTCACCTTTAAATCTCTCTTTCCTTCCTATTTCCTCCTCTCCCCTCTCCTCTTCTATCTCCGCCTAGTTTCCTTCCTTCCCATTTTCCCTCCCCTTCCCCCTCCCTCTCCTCTCCTCTCCCTCTACTGTCAATACTTTCTTTTCCCCTTTTCTATTAACCACCCCCCTCACTTCTTCGTCCCACCTCCACCATTCCTCATTTATTCTTATTTTTCCATACCCTCTCCAAACCCTACTTCCTTTTCCTTCTTCTTCATCCGCTATTCTTCTCATTATCCACCTTGTAACGAGGCGCAGATGCACCTCGTTACTACCGGCCCGACCGACCACCTGTCGGGCCGAAGAACGGCGCTTTGCGCCACCCTAAAAACTCGAAGACGATCGCGCCGCCGTTATCACAAGCCGCCGCTATCGCGCGCCGCGGCGATCACGCGCTGCCGCTAGCGCGCGCGGCCGCGATCACGCGCCGTCACCGTGCCTCGCGCCGATAGGCGCGCCGCTCGATCGCCGCCGTATCAATCGTAGCGCGAACAACTATAAAACGGCGGCGATCGAGCTCCTACTCACCAGACCGATCCGTACCGCCTTCTAGCTAGACGCTCTATGCCGACAGCAAGAAGATCCGGACCGTTTCGCTCTGCCTTCCGCTTTCCGACTACCCGACCGGCGACTAAGAACACGGGATTGTGCGTCCGCAGTCTCGATCGAGCGTTCTCGATACTTGGCCGTCTCCCGTCTTCCTGGGCTCGTGTGTACGCGTGCTCAGTCGAGCGTACTCGACAGTCTATCACCGTTACCCGCCGCCTTGAGCCAGGGGTTCGCCCGTCGGCGAACTCCGCTGAGCGTACTCAGCCTTTAGGCGATCCGTCTAGCGACCAAGAACCCGGGACGGTGTGTCCGCCGTCTCCGCTGAGTGTCCGCAGCACTTGGTCGCTTTCCTCCACGAACGTAGGGAAAAGGGAAGGTGCGTACGCCTTCTCTGTCGAGAGTCCTCGGCCCCGACGGACGAAATCATCTCGCGTCTCCCGCGACTCGCGTGCGTGCGTTCGACCGAGAATCGAAATCTCCGGTCCGGCGACCATTTTTACGCGAGCAATTCCGAAGCGAGTATTGGGCGATAATTGTCCGAGACGCCCAGTGTCGCGAAGCGAGACCGATCACCGCGCCGTTACCGTCGTTACGGTCTACACGCGTCGCGCAATAGGCCCCACCTTCCGCACGGCCTATCCGTTCGTACGAGCGCTCGCACCGCTCACCGCACCGCACCGTACCGTACCGACGCGCCTTATAAACGCAACCCGCGACATCGCCTTCGGGGCCGAACTCTTGTACCAAATTAAGTATAGAATAAAGCTAACGTACTTATATTATTCTCGAACGTCTCGCTGCTTTCCTCCTCACCGAACCCGGACTCCGACGAGCCTCATCCGCGCGAAACGCGTAGCAGCGACCGAACCGCGGAGTTCGGCCGTTACAACCTTGCTCTCCTTTCCTCATATGTCAAATCGTCTTCTATCCATACCTTGCTTCCTTTCAGTTTCTTTTTCCTTTCCATTATCCTGCTTTTTTCCTCCTCACTATTTAATTCCACCACTACTATTTCTCTCTCATCCCCCTTTCCCGTCTTTATCCTCCTTATTCTTTTTCCAATCCCCTCTTTCATTCCTATTTCTTTCAGTATCTTTTCCACCTCCTCTCTTACCTCCCCTTTTCCTATTTCTACCCCTCTCATCACTATATTCCTTCTTCTTTTCTCCCTCTCTCTTTCCTCCTCCCTTTTTTCCAATACTTTCACTCTCTCCTCCATTTCTCCCTTCCTCTCTTCTGCTTCTCTTCTACTCTCCCTTTCCCTCTCTTCCTCCACCTTCTTTACTCTTTCTTCTATCTTTTTTATCATCTCCCCTTCCCCTCCCTTCCCTTCTATCTCTTCCCATTTCCTCTCTAAACTCTCTATCCTATCCCTCATCTCCTGCTTCTCTTTCTCCCATGTTTCCTCTCTCCTCCTCATTTCCTTCCTTAACCCTTCTATTTCCTCTTTTACCTCTTTAAACCCTCTTCTTATTTCCTTCCTCATTTCCTCTAATGAATTCTCCTTTTCCCTCCCCTCCTCTTCCCCTTTTACTGGTGACCTCACTGTCTTCCTACTTTTCATAAATCCCATCTCCTCCTTCTCTCTTTTCCTTTTCCACATCTCTCCTATCATTCCCGTACTCCCTCTTCTCCCTCCCTCCTCCCCCCCCTTTTCTCCTCCATTCCCTTTTCTTCCCTCCCCCTTACTCCTCTCTTCCTTTCCTATTTCCTCCATTCTTATCTTCCCCTTTCTCTCCTTTAAACTTCGCTCCTTTCTCCTACAGATGTCGTTCCTTTTCCTTCTTGCCTCTTTTCTATCTGCTCCTATACTCCTTGCCCGTATCCTTTCTCTTATTTTCTCCCCTCTATAAACTCTCTTTCCCTGCTCTTCTCTAGCCGTCCCTAACCTCACTCTCTCACCCGTATCTTTCACCCCCTTTCCACTCTCTCTCTCTCTCTCTCCCTTCTCGCCTCCACTCACCTCCACTCCCGCTCACTCTCTTCACACTCTCTCCTCCCCCCTCCTCCAATTCTGTCCCCTACACTCTCCTTTTCTCTCTTCCTTTCACTCTACTAGAAACCCTCTCCTATATTTTACGCCGCCGGAAACGGAAGTCCGTCGTCATCCGCCGATATATAAATTGAATTATCGTTCAAATGACTAAACCAAATTATTTCTATTCGGAATTTTTGGTATTTTGACATTTTATTGGATGATTGCAAAAGTTCGTGCCCGATTTTCATAGGTAGCAGTAATATTACAGCATGATGACCTTAGTATTTATTTTATGGTCATGCTGTATACTACTAAATAAGTGACAATGTTATAAATCTTTTGAGTATTTGACGCAGTTAATTTAAATCCATGTGTGCGCGGAACAATTTTTTAAAAATGAAGAACGAAACATTATATTTTCGCCATGTCATGTTATACGAGTTTCGGAAAGGAATGAGTGTTGGAACCGCAACAAAAAGCATTCAGGACGTTTATTTGGATCATGCTTCTACTTTCCGAATAGTAAAAAGGTGGTTTGGCAGATTTCGAAATGGAGATATTAACCTGGAAGACTAACATCTGGACGGCCTTCCAACATTGATGACAACATTATGCGTGTCTTAGTGAAAAACAACTCAAGGATTACAACTGAAGAGACAACTGAAAGACTGAATATTGACAATTCAACTACATTTCGCCATTTAAAGAAACTTACAAGAGGAGGACGCATCGACCGGGAAACGGTTTGGAAACTTACGGAGTTAATAGTACTTGACTACTAATAACTGATATAATAGCATACGATGCAATACTTCTTCGTTTTCGAAAAAAAACGATCTAAAAAGAGAGCCAACAAAGTGTATGAATTAGTAAGAAGGGTATTCAACAAAGCGGCGTAGCGTAGCAGCGAAAGTAACGGACTACCGAGCTGACGGCTAAGGTTCGATCCCTGCTGTAAGGTTTTTTTATTCTGTAAGCATAAAAATAAAACAGAAAACATTAATAAATAATAAAACTGCGTTTCTTAAATACATTTGTTTAAATTAAATATGTTTGTTAAATATATTATTAATGATTTAAATTACAAAAAACCGTAAATCTTATCTATAAAATATATAGTATATGAGAAAATTTTTATATAATAATTGCAATGAGAATAGGAGTAAAAATATATTATATTTTCGCTGGAGGATTTTTTGATAATAATTCATTATTCTCGTAAATAGAATTCGCATATACGAGAGCATTAGTGAATTCATCTTTAAAATCTTCATTTTCAAGAGATCTTTCTTCTAGCGATTCTACATCAATTATTTTGCTTGTTGAAGGATTCTCTGATATTGTTGTAATAAAGGGTTTTTCAATAAGGGCGGGTCGATGTTGCAATGGAATAAAACAAGCTGTGTGTGAGGTATTAACGAAATTCTTTTTTTATTTGAAAGGCCCATGTATGCCATTATATGTGGAATATAACATCGTTTAAATGTCCGCCGCGGCTTCTCACGGTGGCACGGATCCAAGTGGTCCAATTTTCAATGATTCTGCTGCATAGATCCGACTGAATTTGAGCGATGGCCTGGGTTATGTTGACTTTAAGGGCATCGGTCAATTGCGGCTTGTTGGCATAGACCTGCGACTTCAGAAAACCCCATAAGAAAAAGTCTAGCGGGATCAAATCGCACGATCTTGGTGGCCAATTCACGTCACCTCTGCGAGAGATAACCATATTCTCAAATCGTTCATGCAGAATGTCCATCGTGGCATCCGCTGTGTGGCACGTAGCGCCGTCCTGCTGGAACCACATGTCGTCCACGTCCATATCGTTCAATTTGGGCCAAAAGAAATTGGTTATCATCATTCTGTAGCGCTCGCCATTGACGGTGATGGCCTCACCAACGTCGTTTTCGAAAAAGTACGGACCAATGACGCCGCCGGCACAAAATCCGCACCAAACAGTAACTTTTTGTGGATGCATTGCTACCTGTTGAACCTTGTGTGGGTTGGCATCGTGCCATATACGGCAATTATGCTTGTTAACATAGCCATTCATCCAAAAATGCGCATCGTCGCTAAAGATGATTTTTCGGCCAAAATTGGGGTCCTCTTCCAAATGCTCCGAAGCCCAGTCAGCGAACAAACGGCGTTGTCTATGGTTATTAACTTTGAGCTCCTGGGCCAGTTGGATCTTGTACGGGTGCAGGCCCAAGTCCCGACGCAAAATTCGCCAAGTTGAAGTCTGCGAAAGGCCGAGTTCTTGTGCACGACGAGGAATTGATTGCCTCGGGTTCTCCTGCACACTTTCACTTACAGTGGCGATGTTCTGGCGGCCGATCTGGCGTTCCTTTGACGTACGGGTGTTGGCTGATCGTTTACCGAACCGGTCATCTCGAATTTGGCCACCAAACGTTGGAGAGTCGACTTTAAAGGGCCACCGCGTCTGCCGTAAAATGGGCGCAACGCGCGCAACGTTTGCACTAACGAACACTCATTTTGATAATAAAGTTTTATCATTTGGACGTGCTGCTCAATCGTGTAACTTGTCATGGTGATTTGGCATCAGTGACTGAATAATAAACAACAGGTTAGACAGACGCCGCCGTCGGGGAGGGAATGCTGGCGCAGTTCCCCTGACTCCCCCCATCTCAGTCCAACTGGTAGACATCCCGCAGGGGTTTTATTGAGTAAGAGTCTCACATAACCCCCTGCCCCTCCCAGGGGGTGGAGGGTACCCATGATGGGTTTCCCCTGCGTTATAAAAAAAAAAAAGGACAGACGTCGCCAAAACAACATGGCCATAGGCTGCCAACATCGACTCGCACCAATTGAAAAACCCTGTATGTGTAATTTAAATATGATCACCGAACTGTTCTGTATCACTAGTAAACGCACACTGCTGCTTGCTCTACTGACGACTGTTCCGACGCTCGAATCATTTCGTCATTCCTAACGATCGTTTAGAATGACACAAAGGAAGTTTTTGGAGGGGGATTGCCAGAAGAGATAAAGAGCTTCAACACAACATGGAGAGTTGTAACAGAAACAAATATTTTATATATACGATATAAGATTACGAAAAATTATCTCATACTAATAGCATACCAATAATTTAATAGCACTCCTATATATTTCATAACAATATTTTTATTCCTATTTCCATTGCAATTATTATATAAAAATTTTCTCATATACTATATATTTTATAGATAAGATTTACGGTTTTTTTGTAATTTAAATCATTAATAATATATTTAATAAACACTAATATATTTAAGAAACGTAGTTTTATTATTTATTAATGTTTTCTGTTTCATTTTTATGCTTACAGAATAAAAAAAAACCAAACAGCAGAGATCGAATCTCAGCCATCAGCTCGGTAGTCCGTTACTTTCGCTGCTACACTACGCCGCTTCGTTGAATATCCTTCTTACTAACTTGTATACTTTGTTGGCTCTTTTTTTAGACCGTTTTTTTCGAAAACGAAGAGGTATTGTATCGTATACTTTTACCACCAGTTATTAGTAGTCAAGTACTATTAACTCCGTAAGTTTCGTTCCAAACCGTTTCCCGCTCGATGCGTCCTCCCCTTGTTAGATTCACTTTCAAACTCGATATATGGATATCGCATTCTTTGACGGAAAAAAATAAGCTGGACTATGCCTCTGCGGTCATTTCTCTGGTTGGAGGTCATGAAAAAGAGCCTTTTTTGGATCGAATTGTAACAAGAAATTGGAAGTGGATTCTGTACAATAACGTAAAATGAAGCAGGAACTGGAAATGAGCAGGTGAAAGTATAGAACTCGTGGTAAAAGCCGGCTTGCATCCAATGAAGGTGTTGCTGTCTGTTTGCAGAACAATCATTTTCTTCCAATTTTTTCTACGTGGCGAAACAATAACAACGAACAAGTATTATGAATAATTAACTAAATTCAAAGTAGAACTCCAAAAAACGTCCGGTTTTAGTAAATCGAAAAGACGTTATCTTCCATCACGACAACGCCAGACAACCGCATGATGCTCAACAGTTTGCTGCGAAAACCGAAGGAGTTAAAATGGAATATCCTTCAACATCCACCGTTGTCCAGCCTTGCGCTTTCAGATTTTTACCTGTTCCGGCCTCTGCAGGATATTTTAATTTATTTCGGGAAGAAATTTGGTTCCGTAGAAGCTATCGAAAACTACCTCACAGCTTTCTTTGATAGAAAATCACGTAATTTTTATGAAGAAAAAATCCGTAAGTTGCTAAAACATTGGAAGATAATTGTAGAAAATGATGGTGACTACATAGTTAATTCATAAAACTATTTTTATTAAAATGTAACCGCTTGTGTTTTATTTTTAAATCGGGCACGAACTTTTGCAATTATCCAATATTTATAAATGAAAATTATAATTACCGCGTTCGTATTAATGCACATATTCTGATTTTTTCTCGACAAATAGCGCATTACATATTAGCGCCTTTTATCGTTTGAGACGCCTTGATCTATCTTTTTCTCGTTCTCTAATTTCTCTATATTCTTTAAAGCATGTCTTGCTCAAACTCATCTACCAAGTCTGTAAATATGAAACCGGAATTTGCCCATAGATGGCCCTAGCTGTCAATGTAGTTACCGTCAAACAGCGTCATTGGCGCCATTTCCATTTGTTGACATCTGACAAAGATTTTCAACTCACAACAATACAAGTTTCATATAACAGCATAGTTTGTAATAGCGTTGAACATGTTGAATTTTGTGCCTGGAAGCTACGATTTGCGGACAGCATTAATTTTCTATTACCATTTGAAGAAAACTGTTGCAGAATCGCATCGATCGAAGCTTACAGTGAACATGCTCTTGGTAAATCACAATGCTTTGAGTGGTTTAAAAAATTCAAACGTGGCGGTTTTTACGTGAGAAACGAAGAACGTGGAAGACCACCGAAAAAGTTTGAAGACAGCGAATTGCAAGTATTGTTGGATGAGGATGACGTTCAAACGCAACAACAGCTCGCGGATCAATTAAATGTGACACGAGAAGCCGTCTCCATACGTTTGAAAGCCATAGGAAAGATCCAGAAGATGGGAAAATGGGTTCCACATGAACTGAATGAAAGACAGCAGAAAAACGGAAAAACTACTTGCGAAATGCTGCTCGCCAGGTACAAAAGAAAGTCATTTCTCCATCGAATTGTGACTGGCGATGAAAAGTGGATATATTTTGAGAATCCTAAACGTAAAAGATCATGGATAACTCCAGGCGAACCATCGACATCGATTGCAAGGCCAAATCGCTATGGACGGAAGACAATGCTCTGTGTTTGGTGGAATCAGAAGGGTGTGATCTATTATGAGCTGCAAAACCTGGCGAAACCGTTAATACTGAACGCTACCGACAACAAATGATCGATGTGAATCAAGCTTTGCGTGAAAAACGACCACAATATCAAAAAAGGCAACACAAAGTAATTTTGCTTCATGATAATGCACCATCACACACAGCAAAACTGGCCAAGAAAACGATTGCAACGTTTAGTTGGGAAATACTTTCGCATGCGGCTTACTCACCAGACTTGGCTCCGTTCAATTACTACTTATTTGCATCGATGGGACATGCACTTGCTGAGCGACGCTTCATTTCTTACGAAAATATACGAAAATGGCTCGATGACTGGTTTGCCTCAAAAGAGCAACGGTTTTTTTGACGTGGCATTCACAAATTGTCAGACAGGTGGGAAAAATGTTATATAAATAGCTAGCGATGGGCAATACTTCGAATAAAATATTTTCTATCATTTTCATACAATAAACGTGTATTTTCTATACAAAAATTCCGGTTTCATATTTACATATCTGGTAGGTAATACAAAAAAATTTTTGTCTTTAGATATAATGCTTTTAATATCGGTATATGTCAATATCTTCGCAGCGCCGCGTCACCAGCGTCGTCAATTTATGTACACAATATCAGATCCAATTCTTGCCTGAAACATAATAATCAAAGTTTTTTTTAATCTTCATGGAATAATATCGTCGATGAACTAACAAAAATAAACAAAAGTATAGAATTACAAAAAATGTGGGGCTTTAAAGAAAAAGTTACGATTTTGACGGAAAAATTCTGACTTATTTCTGTAAAGAAATTGTTTAATGTAAGTTTTGTATAAATGTTTTCATCGACGATGGTTAGTCATCAGTTAACTAAAAAATCTCGGGAGACGTCGGTCGATCAATAAATTTTTCTCTATTGTATACACAAGTTTCAAAGAAGTGTTGTTGAGAAAAACGCGTTTAAAGTTTTCGATACGAAAAAGTAGTTATTGATTGTAATAGTTATTGATTGAAATAGTTATTGATTGAATACTTACAGCAGGCATGGACTAATCTGCTATACCAAGCCCATACAGCAAGCCTTCCGCTTCCTCATTAGATTCTTGTTGTTGCTGCTGAAGGAGTCTACAAGCTGTTCGAGCCTTCTTCGTTCTATTTGATCTGTGGCACTCTTGCCTCGTCACTCGCTGTGCGTCATAATTATTGGCGAAAAATGTACATTGCCGTCCGATATTAATGTTGAGCAAAGTCATCATTTTTAAAATGGACGAGTATCCTTCATTAAAAACACTTGTAGTAATGAAGGCGGCGGTTTCTACAATTTTTATGCCTGAATGTAAATATTTCGGAGCTAGGCACCAGACAGTAGAATTTAAACTCTCGTTGGAGTTTTGTATGTGTCCGCCTAAACGCCTTGTCAGAAGATTTTCCTTCGAAAGGTCGTCATAAATAGGAATTAAATATTTTACGATCTTTGGGTGCAGTGGAGGGGAATGGTCGAAATCTTTTTCTTTCCCTGCCGCCTCAGCCTTGCGCCACTTGCACCAGCTGTCGGGCCCGTTTGGACAATTGCCGTGTCTCGGATTTTCATTAGTGGAGCATAAATGATCAAGTGCCATTATAGCTTCTTTCATTTCGGCAACAGAATGAACATTTCGCCTTATTGCCGATTCATAATATGCAGGGTGTCCCATTTTAACGTCCCATCTCAAATAACTCTTCAGTATGGAAGTTTCAAAGAAAATGATCTGAATAAAAGTTGTAGGGATTTAAGTGAGCTATTTTATAATGACCTTGACTTTGACCTTGACCTCTATTTTTAAGGAGGTTATTTTAAGGAGGTCAACTTGCGTTTTTTAAATCGGAACCCCTATTTTTTATTACACTGTTTTTTTCTACTTAATTTGAATAACTTTTGCTCAAAACATTTTTTTATTTGTCTAATATTTTTTTAGATATTTGAGGGAAACTTGATAACTTTTCAATATTTAACTTACGATATCTCGCTAACTATTTGTCAGAAGAAAAAGTGGTACTAGACTTTCTTGCTTTATTTAATCTCAAGAATATATTGTTACAATAGCGCCCTGACTTTTGTTAACTTACTGACTTTTGGAAATTTCAAAATCATCAAATTAACAGAAATCAGGGCACTGTTGTAACAGTATATTCTTGAGACTAAATAAAGCAAGAAAGTCTAGTACCATTTTTACTTTCGACAAATAATTAGCGAGATATCGTAAGTTAAATATTGAAAAAGTTATCAAGTTTTCCTCAAATATCTCAAAAAATATTAGACAAATAAAAAAATGTTTTAGACAAAAGTTATTCAAATTAACTAGTAAGAAAAAACAATATAATAAAAAATAAGAGTTCCTGTTTAAAAAGTGCAAGTTGACCTTCAAATGACCTTGAAAATAGAGGTCAAGGTCAAAATCAAGGTCATCATAAAGTAGCTCACTTAAATTCCTACAACTTTTGTTCAGATCATTTTCCTTGAAACTTCAATACTGAAGAGTTATTTGGGGTTGGACATTAAAATGGGACACCCTGTATAGTCAATTTTTTAATAAGGATATCAGTCAGTTTTCTTTTACCACCAAACTTTTTTGTTTTTTTATTATTTCCGAGCAGCGTACCCATCCTTTTCTCAACATATCCGGCACATTCATTTTTCAGTACCGGAACATCGTCGCCATATGGATTTAGATCTAAAATGACCTTATACGTTTTGGAATCACAGTCTCCAATGTAATTTACGTACGTCACTCCGAATTCCTCCTTGGACCTTAGAAACATTTCTTGCACAGCGTCGACCTCTATTTTACCCGCGGAATCGGCATGGTTTGCAAAACACTCTTCTTAGTACTGTTCGTAACCACTCAATGTAGTCTTCAGTACTTTTTCTCTTGTTCCAAAATGTACAGGCTTGGCAGTAGCCATTTTTTACGACGAGATCTATTACTTTGCTTTCCGATTAGCGTTGTTATTATATCGTATAGCGAAGTAAACCCACGTTTCTTCCACTATCCATCGCCAGATACTTTGAACTCTGTTGGAGGTCTTCCATTGTTGACATTTTCTTTTTTCTTCTTCAATGACTTTTTTTACATAAAATATGCAACACTGAACGCGCTGCTGTGTGTATAATCGCATAATCTGATCGTATATATTTTTGTTTATACCTTGACTGATATCCATTAGTCCACTAAATATATTTATGCCTTCTCGGCCGATACCTAAGATCTCATAACGAAGACGATTCTCCGGTTTATTTCGAAACCAATATTAATCAACGGTACTGAATTGATTTCTTTGCGACCACAAACACATCTAACAATAAGTTTAACCGTTTGAGTCCCAAGCAGCGCGATCGCGCTGTTCAGATTTTATGTCGAGAAAACCCAGTACATTTCGATCATTGTGGACAACTGACGGTGCGTTACCGATTGTCGAAGTCGCGCGCTCAGATTTACTGAAGCAAGTATATCACACCGATCCTTTTAATGTAAATAGTACATTTTATAATAGGTAGAATAATACTATAATAATGCAATAATACATTACAAAATAAAAATTTTTATTTCATTGTTATCTTCTCAATAATTTTTATCGAACAAAACTTGAAATATTTATAAATTTACAGTACGCATATGTAATAATACAGATGTATTTTATAAAATAACGAATTACAAATTAACAATATTTTTGTGTTATGAACAAATAATTTAAATGGAGAGTAACAATTATAATTTGTAACATCGGTGTTTATCAAAACATGTTGGATGGATTCCTTTTGCTTCGTTGCTCCGTTGCTTCGTCTAATCATTTTGAAACACACAATTATTAACAATGAGAAACACTTACGCAAGAATACGTCCGATCGCTTTGCAAACTACAATAAATGTGACAGAGCGATGAGAAAAAGACGAGAATCGCGTTACCTAACAAATACAAGAAGCGGTATTGGTCCGATTGGGATTCATCGATGTAAAATAAACAAAGCGCTATCGCGCTGCTTGGTTTTTCTCGACCTAAAATAAAACAAGCGCTATCGCGCTGCTTGGGTCTTTTCATACTCATTTATATTTTCATACTCATTTAGAAAGCGCGGTTGCGCTGTTTGGGATTCTTCGACAGTGTTTTTTCAATACCCCATGGGATTCAAACGGTTAAAACCAAAACCGCGGTTTCCGGATTCTTCGAACTTTACATTTTGCTTGCACTACCTACAAATAAGCAACTCCGAGAATGCGCCAAACACAGACAAAAATTCTACTATTCTATAATAGTGCATCGGATTATAAATTATATTTTCACTATTCGCACTCCTTATTTTTTTTTTCCGCTGGCATTCTGCTCCACATTCTCATCGTCTTGTTCCGTAAATCTATTGCCATGAAACTGTCTTTTCCGCGGTTTTGATGGACGTTTGGACTCTCCATGCCTCCTTTTAGGATACATTTTATTGTTTACGTCTTCATATAAACAACAGAACTCGACTGACCGTTAACAATAACCGCCTCGAAACGGAGCAACTTTCTCTTCGAAAATTTGTTGTGTTTAAAACAGCTGTCTCAATTATTCTTATACATATAAACACGTATAAATATATATCCCGACTACATAAAGATAAACATTGACTCCACAACATTTGTCGAGCCGATTATGCTGTGCGAAAGATCGAAAGACGCGGAACGTTATGCGACCTTACACTGGACACATACGCGTGATGCTGCATCTACCGAACGACTTCGAATTTCGCTCTATAATTTTAGGAGTATATTATATACGAATACTACTATCGATTTATGCAAAAAAATGGAAAATTTTGACTTTGTAAAGTAGGCTCCCCTCTTAACCAAATTCAGGGCGCTATTGGAACAATATATTCTTGAGAATAAATACAGCAAACAAGTCTAGTATCACTTTTTATTCTGACAAATAGTTAGCGAGATATCGTGAGTTAAATATTGAAAAAGTTAGTAAGTTTTCCTTAAATATCTCAAAAAATATTGAGTAAATAAAAAAATATTTCAGACAAAAGTTGTTTAAATTAATTGTTAAAAAAAGACGATGTAATAAAAATTGGGGTATCTATTCAAGATTTTTATATTGATCTTGACTGGACTTTTCAAGGTTATCCTAAGATCAAATTCATAGCGTCAGTAAATAGATTCTTTGAAGCCTTACAACTTTTGTCTGAAATATTTTTCTCTAAAATGTCGCGTTAACGAAAAAATTTGGGTGACTCGGGTGGTCTGAAACACCCGGTATACACGCGTGCGCATACACACGCTCACACGCATGCATACGCGCAGCCTACTTTCATAATAACAGAAATTTTAAAAAGATTTCTTTAAACATGATAAGAAAAATAATCTTTCTTTTCCCTTTCAATATTCAATCATCCATGTGACTGGTAAGTCATTTAACTCCTCCATGGGTGTTGCCTTGACGTGGCGGAGGAGCTCGGTCGTCGCCAATGACCTCTGTGATAGTACCATGGCCTGTTTGCCATGGGAAGCCTGGGGTGAGGAAACGATCGCTAAGACACCAAATGAGGGTCAAGGGGCTAAGGAGGGAGAGATAGGGAAGAAAAACCTGATACAAACTCGGATTAGCGGGCTCGTTAGCTTTCAGGCGACCTTACCGGAGAGGGAACTCACGATACTAAATCCGGGCGTGCGGGCTCGGCAGCTTGTCGACTTGGCGACAAGCATCTGATACTAGGGGGAAGGAAGAATCCCAACTAATAAACCCGGGCTAGTGGACTCGTTAGCCCTCGGGCGACCTGACCGGAGAAGGAAAACTCACGATACCGAACCCGGGAGATCGGGCCCGTTAGTCTGGAGGTGCCAGGCATCCGAACGAGGGGAAGGAAAACTCAATGTAAAAACCTAGGAGGTCAGACTCGTTAGCCTAGTAAGGCAGCCGACTATGGTATGGAGTCCTCACAGTCGAACTCGTGTGGTCTAATTCCTTCACACGAGAGCGACTAACGAGGCAACACCCGGTGGAGTGCGTCTCGGCCCTTGGGGGTCGCTGGCTTCATCGGTGAGTGGATCACCTCCTGGTTTCCGGGGGCGGCGGATAGTCGGCAATGGAGGGTACTTGCACTCCCTGATCCGTCAGATCAATACCTCTTGATGCCGGGAGGCTCACTTTGGGGTGCGGCTGGCGTTGCCTTCCGGAGTACCCGGAGTGGGCTCCTCAAGGGTGGGAGATGGATTTTCCATCCGCTATGAGTGCGTGTGTGGGGGAGGGAGGTTCCAGAGAGAGACTGGTGTTGCATCCTCGAAAAATCGGGGCTGTGGCGGTGGCGGTTAGGGCCGTCCCCGCTCCAGTGCCTGAGAGGATGCGCGCAGCGAATAAACCAGCTTACTACCAAAGGAGGGTTTTCTGGGTGCCGGGTGGCACCCAGAAAAATTTCCTGAGGCAACTCGGGTGTGCACTCATCGGTGTCCTAGTCTTACCCTCATTGGAGGACCGGCTAGGTTGTGGCTCGGTGTATGGGTTGCTGTGGTCGCGCTGCTGCGGTGGTCGCTGCTGCTGCTGTTGCTGCTGCTACGGCGGCTCCTGCTGATGTGTTGCTACGAGAAATAGTGATAACCGGCGGGGACAGTGGCGGCGGCGGTGGTGCGGCCTCGTTATGGGGGTGCTCTGGCCGGATACGATGTGGTGCGGGCTGCGTGGAGCCTAGCGCCGCTGACCGGGCCCTGTGGCCTGGCTGGGGCGCCTTCGGCCCGTGGTTCTGCGTCGGTCCATGGCCTGGTTGGCATGCCTGCGGGCGTCCTTTTGCGGCGCAGTGGTTGAGTGCGGGCTGGACGGAGTCCGACCTTAAAACAACTGTCGCACAACACCCGACGATCGGCATCTTGGATCACGCAACCACTGATTCTTTCGGAGGGGGGAGTATCCCCGGTGTGCAGAGGCTGGCGATAGTCGGCAACGATGAACACGCGGGGGGCGAGTTCACTGATCCGTCAGGCAAAGGCCACTGTACATCAGGGTCTCGTCCTGATGATAGCACTGCGGGGTGTGCCGAGGATCCGTTTGCCGGATAGGGAAGGGGACCAAAATGTGTCCCCTTTTTTCTCCTCCGATGGATACCACCTTACCGTGGTGGAGGAGTACTCGTGTACCTGTGGGTAGTACCTTTGGTCCAACCGAAGGGAGGGCCAGGTGGGGAGGATCAGTAGCTAAAAGCATCCAGGTTAAGGATAGGGTGGATTTCGGGGTGGGGGGATTCAGGGATGGGTAGGGGGTGGCGTCAGAGGCTAGGATGCTTCAGCACTCTAGTATGGGGACTCAGGTGACTCTGGCGTACCCGAGCCTACTAAAGGGTGTCCCAAAATTCACGCAAGAAGTAATTTTGATAGAAAACAGGTTTATAATTAAAAACTGTAAATTTTTTATTGATTCATAAAGTATAGGGTTATGTATGGAATAGCATATCGGGTAAACGGCCACAGCGAAGAGAGTTCGTTGAATGGATTATGGAATACAACAAATGGATGCTGATTTTTCGAACAAAATCATCTTCAGCGATGAGGCTCATTTTCATCTTGATGGCTTGGTTAATCGACAAAATTGTCGCATTTGGGGTTCAGAAAATCCACGAGTGATTGTTGAGAAACAAATGCATCCACAACGTGTCACAGTTTGGTGCGGATTTTGGACTGGTAATAGGCTTCAGGCAATAACAATTAATAGTGCTCGCTATCGCGACATGATAATCCAGTTTTTTGTGCTTAAATTGCAAGATATGGATGTGGACGATATGTGGTTTCAACAAGACAGTGCCACATGCCATACAGCCCGAGAAACAATTTAATTACTGCATGAGTCATTTCCTGGTCGTGTAATTTCCCGTTTTGGTGATCAGATTTGGCCGCCCGGATCATGCGATATAACGCCGTTGGACTTTTTTCTTTGGAGTTTTTTGAAGTTTAAGGTTTAAGCCAACAAGCCCACGACCATCTACGCCTTGAAGGAGGAAGTTGAGCACTGTATTAACGAAATTCAGCCACATTTATGCAAAATGGTTATGGAAAATTTCAACAAAACAGTGCATATGTGCCAGCAAAACCGTGGAAGTCTCGATTTGCCCGATATGCTATTCCATAGATACCTCTATACTGTATACTTTATGAATCAATAAAAAATTTACAATTTTTAATTATAAAAATGTATTTTCTATCAAAATTATTTCTTGCGTGAATTTTGGGACACCCTTTATACTGTAAGCCCTTGGGTCATGTTTCTGAGGACTCGGGGGTTTTGCTTCAACCGGCCGGACCGCGAGAAGGGGCCTCTATAAAAGCCACGTAACCCTACGCTGAAAGTCGATGGTTATGGGGTGAATGGCAGGTGCGTGACCTGTCGCTAGTGAACCTTACTTGGGGGGGACCTGGCGCACCCCCAGGCTCCTCCGTGGACGCCACCTTGTCGTGGTGGGGGAGCTTGCGTGTCTCGATGATGTACAGGGCTGTGCCGGCGGGGGTTTCGACCCCTGGCAGGTTCTACCATGCCGGAGAGATCTGTACTGAGAGGCCAGACTAAGAGCATCCTTATTCACTCTCGGAGGGGCAGCTGCCTCCGCGTTTCATACAGGGACCGGAGGACCGTACTCGTACGATCCAAAGGACCCTACAGCGCGGGCAGAACGGGCACGTGCGCCGGGTGAAGGCAATCGTTCTAGGGGAAGGAAAACCCTGATTGCAAACCCGTACTTGTCGGGACATATAACCTGACATAATTGCGAGGGGCCAGGGTGCTTCGGCACTCTGGTACAGGGGGCTCAGGCATCCCCGGCAGACCCTAGCCTACTATACCGTAACCCTAGGTCATGTCTCTGGGGCCGGGGGTCTTGCCTTAATTGGTCAGACCGCGAGGCGGGTCCTCTATAAAACACCATGTAATTTTACGGTTGAGGCATGCCACGCTTATGGGATGAATGGCAGGTGCGTGACCTGCCGCTAGTGGTTCCTCACTCTGGGCACCTGGCGAACCCAGGGGTCATGCCTTACCCCGGGTAATGCGGGGGCTCTACCCGGGGCCGACGCCCACTTCCTGCCGCACTCGTGGGATCAAATATGCAGATTTCCGATTTTATAAAAACAAAATACTCCGAGCTTTCGGGCTCAAAGTCCCGTATGGACGGGTGTAGCAACCCGTCCGAGGACTCACCACTCTCCATGGAGAATGATTTTTATGAGGAAGGAAAGGGGGGTACAGAGGTGGTAGGAAATCTACCGGTAGGTGCTACCTCCCCGCCCCCTGGGGAGGAAGAGCTGGCTGGCCCCAGTGGAATAGCCGCTGGGGTACAGCCAATAAGTGAGGACCGGCCACCGCCCTCGGGGAGGCGCCCCTCTGACCGCGGAGGTGGCGCGGTGAGCTCGCCGGGCAGGTCGATGCGAGCGGCCACCCAACGCGGAACCTGTAAAACACTGGGGTCTGGAGGTCCCAGTCCGTCACCGGTGACCACCAAACCCGGTCCCCTCTGTTCTAAGAGGGGAAAGGGTGTATCCCTCCCATCCTTCCAGGAGAACAAGAAGGAGGAGCAGCAGCAGCAGAAGAGGAGTCGGGAGATGGGGACCTGCGAGGGCTGAAGGGGCGTCGGAGCGGACCACCGCCGGACCGGTGGTCCTCTCCGACGTCCTGCTGCCGCAGGGCTCGACAATCCCCATCCCCCAACAAAAGGGAGGATTGAGGAAGAGGGCCAGGGAGTCGGTGGGCTCCACTGATGGCGGCAGCAGCGGCTCGTGTGTCGTTACTGCAGGCCCTGTGCTCGAGCCAGTGAAGAGGGGACGCGGCAGGCCCATTGTCACTGGCAAAGGCGTGGGGATAAGGGAGAGGAAGGTAGCAGAGGAAAAGGAGAAGAAGGAGACGGAAAGGGCCAGGTTAGAGAAAGAGGTCCAGGCCATACTGGACGCCGGTATGTTCCGGTCAATGGGAGACAGGCGCCCCATGGAAGAAGTATTCCGGGACAGCGCCGCGAAAGGACTCCTACGGGAAGCCAAGGTGAGTGAGCTGGCCTCGGAGGCAGGTCGCGCCCTGGGCACGATTTGGCTGGTCTCACGGAGACCCTGAAGAGGACCTTCGTGGGAGCGCTGAATCGTGCCGTGGGGATCTCCGAGGCCGTGCTCACCACCTTAATGGCCAGGATGGCTAGCAGGGAGAAAGAAGGTGATATCACCCTGGCCGAAAAAGAGGCAGCAGAACTCCGCGAGGAGTTAAAAAAGATAAGGGTGGAGAACAGGCGGAGGAGCTGGAATGGACGAAGCGACAAGTCGCTTCGTCGATTCCCATGGCTCCTCCGGTGGCTGCCTCTTCCCCACCAGCTTTGTCAACAGGCCGGAGACCCACCTACGCTGAGGTGACGGGAGGATCATCATCTTCGGCGGCGACGAGCGAGGAAAGGGAGAGGAATAGGGAGGAGAGGAAGAGGAGGGTAAAGAGAACGAAGAAGAAGAGGAGGAGGATAGTCTCTTCCTCCACTCCAACCTCCATCAGGAAGGAAGGGGGACTTTGATATCCCCTGGATGACAACATCGAGGAGATGATAGACCCTCCCCCCAGCAAAGAAGGGATGAAAGGAGCGGAAAGGGAGCTGGACGCTGCCATGGAGGCCCGGTTCCCGGACTGCGGCTGCAAGGCGGAGGTCGACCGGCTCAAAGCCGTGGTCGACCACCTTGCGGCTGCTGGTCCGGGAGAGGGGACGGCTGTGGCGGTGGTGGCACCAGCACCCACCCTCCTTGTAGGACCAGGAAAGAAGAAGAGCGGGAACAGGGAAACGGCCCCTCCCAAGGCGAAACAAATAATCCCCGAGACAACCGAAGCAAAAGGCAAGGGGAAGAAGGAAAGGAAGAAGGAGAATAAGAAGAGAAAGAAAGCCAGAGCTAGGTTGATGAAGGAGGAAGAGGAGAAGAGGACCCGGGAAGGAGGAAGAGGCATTGCAGCCAAAGACCTCCTGGAGGCGGGACTGGACCCGACACAGAGGGCGCTGTGGAGGGCGCTTCGGCTTGACCAGGGACCAATAGAGACGTGGTCCCAGGTGGTCGGAAGGAAGGAGTTATAGAAGAGGAAGAAGGAGGAGGTGAGGACGAAGGACCCAACCGGCCCAGTGACCCCCGCTCCTAAGGTTAAACCTGGAGGAAGGGTGGCAACAACGGCGGGACGGGGCAGGCCCAAGCCGCCGCGCTCGGCGGCCGTCACGGTAATATGCCCCGAGGGCGAATATAACAGATTCATGGTGGAGGTCAGGCGCCGCATCATCCCGGCGGACCTGGGGATTAGAACATCCCTAAAGGTCCGCCGGGCCTTGAGCGGGGCTCTGTTGATCGAGGTGCCTGGCCTCAACGTCGGGGCATCCGCCGACCGGCTTGCGGACGAGCTCCGCAAGCTGGCGGCGGAAATGAGCCCCGGTTTTCGCGTCCAGAGACCGGTAAAGGTCGCAGCACTGCGACTAGCCGGCTTGGACGCGACGACCGGGGCCGATGAAGTGACGGCCGCCGTTGCTCGCGCTGTGGGATGTTCGCCTGGGAAAATATTCCCAGGCGAGATGAGCATCACCCAGCGGGGAACGGGCGCGATTGTGGTGCAGTTTCCGCTGGCGGTGGCCGCAAAGGTCGCCGCCGCGGAACGGGTCCACGTTGGGTGGACCCGGGCCGGGGTGACGGCGCTACCCGCTCACGCAATGTTGTGCTTCCGGTGCTTGCAACCGGGGCACGTGCGCGAGCGGTGTACTAGCGCCGTCGACCGCAGCGACTTATGTTATCGCTGCGGTATCCCTGGCCACGGCGCCAAGGGGTGTCAGCGGGCGGTAAACTGCCCCGTCTGCGCGGAGGCAGGCAGGCCCTCCGGTCACAAGATCGGAGGGCCGGCCTGTGGCACCCCCCCTCCCCAGGAAAGAAAAAGAAGAAGAAGAAGGGAGGAGGGTAGGAACGAGGACCGGGAGAAACGGGAGGAACAGAGGTGACGGAAGCCCGAGACGCCACCAATGAACCGGCCCAACCCATATCGATGCAGCAAAGGGAGGGGAGCGAGTCCCCTCCCCCAAAGAGGGACCACGAGGGAATATGAGCACTGGGGAACAGCCGGCTTTCGTCCCGGCGGGAATCCAGGAGAAGGACCAGCTGTTCATCGATCTGCATTGGCCGGAGGAAACGACGCCAGGTGTAGAAAGATGGAAGGAGGAGCCAGCTGTAACAGCTGGAAGGAAAAGGAAGGAGAGAGAGGACCTGGACCTTCTGACGATGGATGAGGAACTGGAGGACCCGAAGGTAAGGAGGGTGGAGCCTACGGGCCCACCCCCAACAATTGTAGAAGAAGGGGAGATGGAGGAAACGCCACCCCCATCTCCCCAGTTAGCCGATTCCTCCTCATACTCCCAAGAGGTAGGAGTCGTAGAAGTAGGGACCCCCCGCCACTCCGCGGAGGTACCCGCTGATGGGGCCACCACGGCTGAAGTCTCCCCCGGGGAATCCAAGACGGCCCAGCCGTTGGAGGACGACCAGGGGGAGACTGAAGTAGGCAGCCCGGAGGTGTGCAAGGATTAGCCTTCACGCCACTCCGGGCCCTACAGGCCAACGTCGGCCGCGGCGCCCAGGCTCAGGACATCTGTATACAGAGGATGATTGAGCTGGGCGCCGGGCTGGCGGTGGTCACCGAGCCGACCTGGATCTCGGTTCGCAGTGCGAACTGGTTCGGCGGTCCGGACGGCTCGGTGGCCTTGGTGGCAAACCCTGCGACGGGGGCCCCACCCTGTATATTCAGGGAATCGGGGCCCTCGTACGCGGCAGTCGATTGGGGGCCCGCCACTATGGTGGGGATATATCTTCCCCACCGCAGAAATAGGGCCGGGCTCGGTCGTCCCGCCCCGATTAAGGCGGTCCTGGACAGGGTCGGGGAGTTGGTGCGAAGGTGCCATCCCCGACCAGTCATAGTTGCCGGGGACTTCAATGCCCACTCGGAAGGGTGGGGCTGCAGTCCCCGGCAGCGGGACCGCCGGGGGGACAGCGTGATCAGCTGGGCGGCGGGACTGGGCCTCGCTCTGATGAACGAGGGCTCAGAGAGCACCTGCGTGCGACCGGGGGGGGAGTGGAGCCTCGGTCATTGATTTGACCTGGGCGACCCTCTCGGCCGCCGGGTTCTTCCATGAGTGGAAGGTGGAGGCGGAGGGGGAAACACTGTCTGATCACAGACACATAGTGTGGACCCTCCGCCTCCCCAAACCCGAGCAGGTGCTCATCCACCGCCTTGGGGAGAGGGACTCCCTCTCCCCAAGAGATGGGCCCTCAATCGACTAGATGCGGACAGGTTTCGGGCGGCTCTCCTTGTGGCATCCTGGCACCTGGGTGAAGTGCCAGGAGAGCGGGACCCCGACCCCTGCAAAGGGGCCGGGGAAATAGTGGGCATCGTGACGTCGTGTTGCGACGTCGCGATGCCCCGATCCCGCCCCCCCCCCGTCACCGCCGGGCCACGTATTGGTGGAGCGAGGAGTTACGTAGGCTCCGAAACTCCTCCATAGCTGTCAGAAGGCAGCTAACACGGGCCCGGCGAGAAGAAGACGGGGATGCCGCAGGGGCGAAAAGGGTATACCTCGATGCGAGGAATGCCCTGAAAGCCGCTATCGCCGAGGCAAAGCGAGCGGCCTGGGAGCAACTGGTGAGCTCCCTGGACGACGATCCGTGGGGGCGCCCTTACAAAAGGGTGACCGGGAAGATTCGCCCTTGGGCGCCCCCACCGACTGAACAGCTGGACCACCAGGCTCTCAACGGGCTCCTGGACGCCCTCTTTCCGAGGGCAGAAGGGGGCCCACCCAGGATTCCTCCTCCAGAAATGGAGGAGGGAGACTAGGACGAGGGTCTGGAGGTCAGTCCGGTGGAGCTTGCCGGTGCCAGGAAGAGGCTCGGGGTCAAGGGCAAGGCCCCTGGCCCCGACGGGATTCCTGGCCGCGCCTTGGCCCTCGCACTCGGCGAGGGAAACCTGTTCGCGGCCACGCGCAGGGTACTAAGCGGGTGCCTCAGGGAGGGGGTATTCCCCCCAGAGTAGAGGAGGGCCAAACTGGTCCTCCTCCCCAAGGAGGGCAAAGCACCCGGCAGTGCGTCGGTCTATAGGCCGATATGCCTGCTGGACGAGGCGGGCAAGTTGCTCGAACGCATTGCCGACCGCCTCGTCCGGCATCTGTCCTCGGAGGGGCCGAACCTCCACGATCGCTAATATGGGTTCAGGCCCAGGAGATCAACGCTGGACGCGGTCCAGTGTCTCCGGGGCCTGACCCAGGCGGTCGTGAAGAGGGACGGCGGGGTGTTGTTGGCGGTGTCCTTAGATATAAGGAACGCTTTCAACACCCTGCCGTGGCTGGAGATAGGGCGGGCGCTCGTGCATCACGGTGTGCCCTTTTATCTCCGGCGTATCCTCTCGGCCTACTTCGGGGACAGGGACCTCGCCTTCCCAGTAGAGGGCGGAGTCCAAGGCCGGCGCACAATGGAATGGAACGCGGTGTTCCGCAGGGGTCCGTCCTGGGCCCCCTGCTGTGGAACATCGCATTCGACTGGGTGCTGAGAACTCCGCTCCCCCGGGTTGCCACGTCATCTGCTATGCAGATGACACCTTAGTGATGGCCGGGGGGAGAGCTGGGGGGAAGCCCGCCTCCGAGCGGAGGCGGCACTGACATCGGTGGTGGGCACCATAAAGGACCTGGGCCTATCGGTGGCGCCGACTGAAGCGGTATATTTTTACGGCAGAGGTCGAGGGACGTCTCCGGAGACCCAGGTCCTTGTGGGTGGCGTCCACGTCCGCGTCGGGCCGACCATAAAGTACCTCGGCCTGACGTTGGACAGCCGTTGGAGTTTTGGGCCCCACTTTGGGAACCTGGCCCCCAGGGTGCGCAAAGCAGGCTTGGCGGTTGCCAGCCTCATGCGCGCCCAAGGGGGCCCAGGATGGATGGCTTGCCGCCTGTATATCACGGCCGTGCTCTCGATCTCCCTATACAGGGCTCCCATATGGGCGCCTAGCCTCTTGGTCTGCCGAAGGGTAAAACGCTCCCTTCGGCAGGCCTTGAAGCCAGTATTAATAAGGGCCATTCGAGGATATCGGACTGTGTCATACATGGCGTCGACCACCCTGGCCGGTGTCCCTCCCGTGGAGCTCCTTGCCGAGGAGAGGTCTATCCGCTATTGGCGGGTAAAGGAGCTCCGCAGGGAGGGGACGCTAACGGCCAGGGGGTTGAAGGGCCTGAAACTCCAGGCCAGAGACCGGACCCTTCGGAAGTGGCAGGACGAGTTGTCCGACCCGAAGGTGTCCGGTCCCACAACGGCCGCGGCTGTCCGCCCCAGCCTGTCTGAAGTGACAGGCAGGAGGGGACGTGAAATGACATTCCACCTGGTGCAGATGCTGACCGGGCATGGCTGCTTCGGTTGGTATCTGCACCGGATCAGAATGGAGCCCACCACTCGATGCCATCACTGCCTCATCCTCGAGGACACGGCGCATCACACCCTGTCCGCATGCTCCGCATGGGACGGGGAGCGCCGGATCCTCGAGGGGGCGGTGGGATGCCGAAGGAGGGAGCTCTCGCTCCCGCGCATGGTCATGGCCATGTGCAGGAGCGAGGAAGCGTGGGATGCAGCGGCCTCCTTCTGCAGGGAGACCATCTCACAGAAGGAGGCCGCGGAGTGGGGACGCCGACCGGGGGTGCGCTGCAATAGGCGACGCACTGGTCGGCGGTCCCCAGAAGGAGGAGTCGGCAGTGGGCCCGAGGTGGCGTCGGCCGAGGAGGACTCGCCTGTCCACAGGGACGGGACGGGGACTCCTCGGCCGCCTCGGGCCCGCCACCGTCCGGGCGGGGGGGACTAGATTCCTAGATCCCCCCGCGCGGTCGGATAGGTAGGATAAGGGGGAGTGGTGTCCAGGTTGGGGCCGGGCCCCTCCCCCAAAACCCTTCCCCCTTGAGTAGCAAGGGGGAGGGGTAAAGGAGGAGGGGTGGATATCCCCTTCCTCCTAATAGGAGTTACCAGAAGGCCAACCGATGGGGCAACTCACCGGGGACCGCGCCCTGGACTCCCTCAGTGGGACAGGGCGCGGTACGTTGATGGCGTGGGGCTCCCGGAGAGCCCTGGGGCCGGGGGGTTGGGGAGGGAATGCGGGAGCAGTTCCCCTAACTCCCCACCCAACGGTCCGACAGGTACACATCCCGCAGGGGTTTTAGTCGGTAAGAGTCCGACATAACCCCCTCCCCCCCAAAGGGAAGGGGTATCCATGATGGATTTCTCCTGCGTTACCAAAAAAAAATGGCGCGCCCCCAAGGACATTTAGCCTAGCCCGGATATTGGGGGCTCTGCCCGGGTGGTCCTACTTTTCCGCTGCATTCGCGGGACGCAACATGAGAGAAATTAATAAAAACAAAAATCGTTTTTCCGAATCCGTTGACTCACTGTTGGATACGGACCTACTGTTCTCGGATAGCAGGCCGTCGACACACCACCTGAAGGTGATTTTTTAAATGAAGTGGAGAGCGCGCATCCCGCGGCAAAGGACCGCCTTCTGCCCTCCGGGGAAGTTTGTGTCAGCGGACCTCCCCGGGGGGAGGGGGACCGCAGTCAGAGGATATACCACCGTCCTCCCCGGCAGAGCGCCGGAAGGACCACCCTCACCGGAGGGTTGGTCAGGCGGATCCTCTAGATAGGGGATCGTCCAACGGGGGATCGCCAAAGCCCTTGAGTATAGGGAGCAAAATCCCTGTCAAAGTTGTGCGAACACAGAGGCCTGAGCTTCTGTGTAGCAAAAAATTGTTGTTACAAGGCAGCCAGGCACGACGACGCAGGCCATCGGGAGCGGGGCGCAAACGAGGACGGCTTCGACCACTGGGAAACCAGTGGTCGTGAGCGACGTCCTCTTGTCGCAAGGCTCAAAGCTCCCGGTGGCTGGCACAAATAGAGCCACCACGACCACCACCACCACCACTATCAACGAGGGTGGGAAATGGCCCAGGGAGGTTATAAGCGATGTATCTGCAACTTCGGTGGCGGAGGAGCCGCGACTTGTAGATGAGAAGAGGGGAGATCGGCCACCGCGGGCCTCGGAATCGGAATTAGACTAAAAAGGAGGCTGAGGAGAAGAAGAAAAGGGAACAGGAGATGACGAACCTGGAAAGGGAGGCCACACATTTCAGCAGGAGCTTTCTTAGGAGGGCCAAGGATGCACGCCCTGCTGAGGAGGTGTACAGGGATCTAGCGACTAGGACGCTGTTGAGGGAGGCCGTGTCGGCGGAACTAGCCTCGGAGTTGGGCCGTGCCCCAGGCACGGTTAAGCTGATGGCGCGAAAGTCAAAGACCCTTAAGGAAACTTTCGTGTCGCTGCTTGACTGCGCCGTGGCGACCTCCGAGGCGGCACTGTCGACCCTCATCGCCAGGGTCAGCGCCCAGGAACAAGGCTCGCTTAGCGAGGTAAGGAGCGAGATGTGGGAGCTCCGTGAGGAGCTCCGGGAACTACGGGCGGAGAACGGGCGATTCCAGGAGCTGAAGACCATGGAGACCTATCCTGCCCCGGTTCCCGCTCCCCCCTCTCCCATCAAAACGTACGCGGAGGCAGCGCACCTCCACACGTAAGACCTCTACCGGCTAAGAGAACAAAAGTTATAAGGAGGAAGAGGCTAATGAGAGTAACCTTGGACTTAAACTCGTCGTCAGCGGCGGAAGAGAAGAGGGGGGGACACTTCGGCGAGATTCCGTCTTATAACGATAACTTGCCGGAGGAGGCCCCACCTCCCGCGCTGAGACGCCTGATCAAGAGGGTCCAAAAGGTCCTGGACGATTCCTTGGCTACTCTGAGACTCCCTTCGCGAGAGGAGGTAGAATATAATCGTCTATCACGAGAGATCAGCCACCTCCTCGATGCGAGGAAGAGACTCCGGGGGGCTGGGGGGTCCAGGGTTATTGCACTAGCCCCAGCCAGTGATGCCAGAAACGCAATCTAGTAGCACAGCACAGGAAAAGAACGCATATGCCTTATGTCGTTGAAGTACGGAGCGTTCTTGGAGCGAAACTTGAAAATAGTCTTTATTTAAAGAAAAACTACTTAATATAAATGTAAATACATATAAAAGATAATTTTGTGTTAAATATGACATGACATTATAAGAAAGTTGTTCTTCCCGAAAATTATGCACATATAATAATTCGTACAGATTATAATTATTTCCGGCACTCACAGCGCTCTGTGCCAAAAACTCACAATGCATTCTCACTCTTTGGCATGTGGCGAAATAGAGAAAAATTAGTTTAACATCAATATCGTCCCGGAACACTTTCGTTCTCCCCGAAAATTGTGTGCATACCACCACATTCAGACAGACTATAATTATTTCCGGCACTCACAGCGCTCTGTGCCAAACACTAATAATGCATTTTCACTCTCTGGCATGTGGGAAAATAGAAAAAAAATTAGTTTAACAGCAATATCGTCCCGGAACACTTTCGTTCTCCCCTAAAATGGTGTGCATACGTCCACACTCAGACTGACTGTAATTATTTTCGGCACTCACAGCGCTCTTTGCCAAAAACTGACAATGCATTCTCACTCTCTGGCATGTGGCGAAATAGAGAAAAATTAGTTTAACATCAATATCGTCCCGGAACACTTTCGTTCTCCCCGAAAATTGTGTGCATGCCACCACATTCAGACAGACTATAATTATTTCCGGCACTCACAGCGTTCTGTGCCAAAAACTGATAATGCATTTTTACTCTCTGGCATGTGGGAAAATAGAAAAAAATTAGTTTAACAGTAATATCGTCCCGGAACACTTTCGTTCTCCCCTAAAATGGTGTGCATACGCCCACACTCAGACTGTAATTATTTCCGGTACTTACAGCGCTCTGTGTCAAAAACTGACAATGCATTTTCACTCTCTGGCATGTGGGAAAATAGAAAAAATTAGTTTAACAGCAATATCGTCCCGGAACACTTCCGCTCTCCCCGAAAATAGTGAGCATACCACCATACTCAGACAGATTATAATTATTTCCGGCACTCACAGCGTTCTGTGCCAAAAACTGACAACGCATTCTCACTCTCTGCAATGCGGGAAAATAGAAAAAAATTAGTTTAACATCAATGTCGCCCCGGAACATTTTCGTTCTCCCCGAAAATGGTGTGCATCACACTCAGACAGATTATAATTACTTTCAGCAGTCATAGCGCTCTCCCCCCTGTGGGTGCCACCTTGTCGTGGTGGGGGGGCTTGAAGGTCCCAATGATGTACAGAGCTGTGCCGGCGGAGGTTTCGGCCCCTGGCAGGTTCTACCATGCCGGAGTGGTCTGTACGGAGGGACTGGACCAAGAGCACTCGACCGGGTTGGTCGATCAGTCTGGTCTATGACCAGACTGGTCATGAAGCGAGTGGAAGGAGACTATCACCCCTGGAGGCGTTGCACGCCGGTGCTCCGGCAGCCGAAAGGGGTGATCTCCTCAGTACTCGCTTCGGGAAGGGGACCCCTCTCTCTGAGGCATTGCACGCCGGTGCTTCGGCAGCCGAAGAGAGAGGACCCTCTCCTTACCCGCCCCGATCTGTCCGTTATGGACGGATCGGAGGCGGAGGGACGTACCCGCACCCAGGGCTCCATCCCATGGGAATCCTTCCCCCATAGTGCCTGGGATGCGGAAGGGTACTCCGGGCCGCTCGGACGTTTCCGAAGTCGAGGCCGAAGTGCCCTATCACGTCCTGAGAGGTCCCACTCTTGGAGGCATTGCATGCCGGTGCTCCGGCAGCCGACAAGGGGAAGACCTCTCTCTTTTATCCGTCCCAGCCGCGGCTGGGAGGATAGAGGATCCTACACCCGTGTCTGCACACTATGGGGAATTATCCCCATGGTACCCGGGGGGTGGAGGGGTGTCTCGGGCCGCTCGGACGTATTCCGAGGTCGGGGTCGAGACACCCTTAGCGCAGAGGGGGGCCACTCCTGGAGGCATTGCACGCCGGTGCTCCGGCATCCAAAGGGAGTGACCTCTCCCTCATCCGTCCGGCTCGGTCGAGCGGAAGGAGGAACCCACACCCGGGTCTGCACACCATGAGGGTTTGGAACCCCTCATAATACCCGGGGGTGGAGGGGCGTTCCGGGCCGCTCGGACGTATTCCGAGGCAGGGCCGCATCCCCTGTGTGCTGTGCCCGAGGGAAGGCGATCGCATCGCCCTAACGCGGACCCTCGGGTGGCGCGAACACGCTGGCTGCCATGGGGAAGGCGCTCCCGGTGGGGTGCGACACCGGTGAGCTACCTCCTTCTATGGGGCCCCCCGCGTGGCGGCGCTCTGCACGGTGCCCGTATGGTCGGAGGTGCGGGACCCCGGAAAACGGTCTGGCCATCAGCGATAGTGATCGGGGCGTATGTAGCGGGCGGGAGGCCAGTTCCGGTGATGCCCATCTACCGGCCCGCGCCATATGTTGGCTCCCCGACGGAACTCGGGGACACCACGCTGGTCACGTTTCGCGTGGTGCGGGTATACCCGGTCGGCAGAGCCGTGCAGAGTTGTGGGTGTCAAACCAAAAATGACTGAAAATATAACCATGAAACAAACGGATCTGGACAACGATATAACGACCCTGGCAAATCACAAGGCAATGAGTGAACTGGATTCTCCCTGCAGCTCCAGAAAGGAGGAGAAGGCCAGAATGGCCTTAATAGACCGACCCAGCACTAGTCGGCAGACGAGGAGGGAGGGTCTCCGTAGTAACAAGGGAGCTACCAACCCCTCAAGGTCCAGATTGAGGTCAAGGCCTGTCGCGAGAATCGCAGGATCCTCATCATCCGACGGTGCCTCATCAGATGGGATGGAGATAGGGACAAACTCTAAGGATGGAAGATGAGACATCCCTAGGAAAACGAATGGGGAGACGGACGAGGAGAAGTTCGAGGCCAAGGCGACTCGCAGGAGAGGCAGACCGGAGACCACAGGAGAGTATAAGAAGAAATTAACCTTCCTAGCTAGGAAGAAAACTCTCCTCGAGAAAAAGAAGGAAGAAAACCTTGTATGAGGACTGGAGGACCCGACTGAGACTTTCCGGGAATGCTCGGACAATAGAAAGTACAAGGCGGAGGTGAGAAGACTAACGGCTCAGCTGGAGGAAGCTCCATTCAGGGACATAACCGCCTCGGTGCTCGAGGTAGCTATGAAAATACTTGGATTCTCAGTCCGCTCCAAGAACCTGAAGGGAACTTACGTGAAGGTTCTCCGAGATGCCGCTACTACAGTTGCAGTTGGAACCACACTCATGGCCAAGAGGATGGCTATGGACAAGAGCGGAAAATCAAGATATTATGGAAGAGCTGGAAATAGAGAACCAGCAACTCCAAACCTCGTACAAGGAGATGAAGAAGGAGATCGAGGACCTAAGGAATGCACTCCGGAGTATAAAGGAGGCACCGCCTCCTGCGGCGGTGTCTTCCTTGCCTCCGGAATACGTGAGGGAAGAGGAAATGAGGGTGAGACCGGTGGAAAAGAAGATCTCACCCCCAGCGGTGGATACGGATGAGGAGAAACTGCCGGTGGTCAGGGCGATTAACATCTAGCCGGACATGATAAGGCCGGAGAAGGTTCACACTATTGGGAATAGAAAGAGCGAAGCTAAGGAGAAAGCTGGCCCAAGGATAAGGAAGGATATACCCCTTAATACCAGGGTGAGGCTAGAAAGGAAGGACTTGCCAGGGCAAAAGGAGGAACCATTAGAGGATAGAATAAACTCAATGGTATTCCAAGCGATGAATAGGTGGGCGTCACAAAGGAGTGAGGAGCACTAAGGACCAGTGAAGGAAAAGTCCAGTATTATATCCATAATTCAGGAAGGACAGAGGAGTGGTAAGGACAAGAAAAAGAAGAAGAAGGAGGGAGCTAGAAGGACAGCGGGCGATCTGCAAGCAAAACAAAGCTTGGAAAATGCGAAGAGGTCCCAGAACCAGACCCAAGCCTCGCCCTCCCCAAGAGAAGAATACCCACCGTTGTGGCAAAAAGGGCCCACGGAGGCTAAGGCGATACCCCAAGAGACCTGGGCAAAGGTAGTGGGACGCAAGGAAAGAAAGAGGAACAGGAAAGCGGAAGAGATGGGACAACACCCCAAAGATGAGAATGGAGAAAAAGGAACGGGGAAGAAGGTGAAACGCAGAGTCCCGCATACTGCTGCGGTCTCCATTACAACGGAGAATGGGCAGTACAAAGAATTACTGGCAAAGGCCAAGCGGAAAATAAATATAGATAGCCTAGGATCTCCAAGATCAGGACAAGACAGAGAGCTACTGGGGCTCTGATCTTGGAGATCCCAGGGGAGAATAGGAATGCCGAGGCAGACATGCTGGCTGGGAAATTAAAGGAAGTCCTGGCAAATAAGGCTAGAATAAATCGTCCTCAGAAAATGGGGGAGATCAGATTAAGAGGACTGGAGATTTCCACCACAGAAAGGGAAGCAGCGGAATGCGTGGCGGAAGTAGGAGGATGCGGAGTGCCTGAAGTTAAAACAGGAAAAATGAGGACCACATTCACTGGGTCCAGATCTCTATGGTACGCTCATCCTGGCCGGGGGGAAGGACTGGGGGGAGGCCATTACGATGGCTAACCAAGCGGTAGCGCTGTACGCTCAATCCGCGGCCTGGGTCTGGCAGTGGCGGAAAGGAAGACGGAGGCGATCTTCCTCTATGAAAAGGGAAGGAAGCCACCCCAGGCCTAGATAAGAGTAGGAACGGTTAGGGTCCCGATCGGGGCCCAGATGAAATATTTGGGCCTCACATTGGACGGCATCTGGTGCTTCAAAGAGCATATAAGCCGTCTGGTCCCCCGATTGAGGGTCGTTTCGGCCAGAATGGGCAGGATAATGCCCAACATCGGGGAACCAGAATGGAAGGCGCGTCGCCTCCACGCTGGAATACTTGGTGGCGCTATATGGAGCGCCAGTCTGGGCCGAGTCTCTGGCCGCCAGCCACCCAATGCAAGCGCAATTGCGCAAAGCGCACAGGGCGGTGGCGGTCAGGGTAGCAATATGCTACCGGACAGTGCCCCACGTGGCGGCGACGGCTCTGGCGGGCATGCCTCCCCTGGAGCTCTTTGCCCTGATGTACAGAACTATGTACTTCAGAAGGCGGGAGCTCCTGCAAGGGGGGGGCGACTGAGGCGTTCGCCAGAGCAATACGGCGTATGAAGCACCAGGCTCGGCTGGTCCTCTTCCAGAGATAGCAGAGGATCCTGGCCAATGCCAGGTACGGGAGGTGGACTGTCGAGGTCGTCCAGTCCTGCCTGCAGGAATGAGTAGGCAGGGCATTCGGGACCCTAACGTTTAGGATCACACAGGTACTCATCGGACATGGATGTTTCGGTGAGTACCTGTGTCGAATAGGGTAAGAGCGTACAGCTGCATGTCACCACTGTGGCCATGATCACGACTCCGCGCAGCATACGCTCCAGGATTGCCCCGCCTGGAGCGTGGAGCGCGGAGTCGTGATCCGGGAAATTGGGCGTGATCTCTCGCTCCCCACGATAGTTGGGACAATAGTGGGGAGCGAGAGAAAATGGGGGGTGTTTGCCTCCTTCTGCGAGACTGTGATTTCGCAGAAGGAGGTCGCAGAGGAAGGCCGCCGAGAGGCGGAAGGTCGGGGCAGAAGAAAAAGAAGGAGAGAACGGCACCGATTATGGAGGGGGGATAGGAGCAGGGAGGGGGACATCGGTTCCTCAGAGGAGGACGAAATGAGGAGGATGGTGGGTCCATCCCCACTCTTCCAACCTGTTCCCCCTCCCCTGCCACCACCACCATCAAGAAGGGCCCCGAAGCAACGCCGAGATGCCCCCTTTGGGGCAACAAGGCGTGACGGGACAGCGGGAAGACCCGCCAGAAAAAAGACGAAAGTGGCAGCCCCGCTTTCGCCTCCTGCATCTGCGGGAAGAACGAGGGGGGGATAGAAAAACACCCCGTACTCGCACATCAGCCCTGAAAAAGGGGTCGGATGAAGTTAAGGGGGGAGAGTGTGAGGCGGAGGTGTCACCATCTCCACCAGTAAAAATCACCTTTCCCCCTTACCCAAGGCCCATATAAGATGGGCATGTGGGGAGGGGTCTTTAACTCCCTACCCAGCCTCCTGGAAAGAAGGCGGGAGTGCCCGGCGGATAGGGGATCAGGTTTTTCCTCACGTAACCGCCGGGCAGGAGGATGGGGTGCTGGGCGGGGTTCCCAACACCCCAGCAATTCCCTCCAAACGAAGGGCGGCCGGTTGAGAAGGTGGATCAACTGGCCGCACATCATCATCACATTGGCGGCGCCCCGCCTGGCTGGGAACGGTGGTTGAAGCGCAGGCGTTGCCAGGCTTCCCCCTTTCCAGCCACAGAGGTGAGGCGTGAGGGGTGGAAGGAGGAGTGGTAGTCGAAGCGAGCCTCGGCTTACTTCTCCCCTGCCCCTGGGGGAGCGGCGGTCGAAGATGAGCTATGGCTAGCTTCCACCATCCCCCACCCTCCCCTCGGGGAAAACGATGAAGTCACCTGGACTCGGGGCCCCGATACGCAGTTACGTAGGCATCGGGGCGCCGATCCAAATCCCATCGCAGCGCCACGCGGGGAGGTTTTAGCCCGTAGGAGTCCGGCATAACACTGGCCCTTCCCCGAGAGTCAGGGTATCCACGATGGATTTCCTTCTTGTCAGAAAAAAAAGAACAAAAAGTCATAGCGCTCTGTGCCAAAAACTGATAATGCATTTTCACTCTCTGGCATGTGGGAAAGGAGAACAAAAATTATTTAATAGCAATCGCGTCCCGGAACTCTTTCGTTCCGGGATACGACGAGAAGGAAAGTGTTCCGGGACGAAATTGCTATTATACTATTTTTTTCTATTTCCCCACATGCCAGAGAGCGAGAATGCATTGTCAGTTTTTGGCACAGAGCGCTGTGAGAGCCGGATGTATTTATAATCTGTCTGAATGTGGTGGTATGCACACCATCCTCGTGGAGAACGAAAGTGTTCCGGGACGGTATTGAAGTTAAATTAATTTTTTTCTGTCTTCCTATATGCCAGGGAGTGAAAGTGCATTATCAGTTTTTGGCACAGAGCGCTGTGAGAGCCGGATGTATTTATAATCGGTCTGAGTGTAGTGGTATACATACAATTTTCGGGGAGAGCGATAGTGTTCCGGGACGATATTGCTGTTAAACTAATTTTTTTCTATTTTCCCACATGTCAAAGAGTGAAAATGCATTGTCAGTTTTTGGCACAAAGCGCTGTGAGTGCCGGATATAATTATAATCTGTCTGAGTGTGGTGGTAAGCACACCATTTCCGGGGAGAACGAAAGTGTTCCGGGACGATATTGATGTTAAACTAATTCTTTTCTATTTCTCCATATGCCAGAGAGTGAGAATGCATTGTCAGTCTTTGGCACAGAGCGCTGTAAGAACCGGATGTATTTATAATCTGTCTGACAAGGGGAGGACGCATCGACCGGGAAACGGTTTGGAACGAAACTTACGGAGTTAATAGTACTTGACTACTAATAACTCATGGTAATAGCATACGACGCAATACCTCTTTGTTTTCGAGAAAAAATGATCTAAAGAAAAGAGCCAACAAAGTGTACGAGTTAGTAAGAAGAGTATTCAACGAAGCAGCGTAACGCAGGAGCGAAGATAACGGACTACCGAGCTGACGGCTGAGGTTCGATCCCTTCTGTATGGTTTTTTTTATTCTATAAGCATAAAAATGGAACAGAAAACATTAATAAGTAATAAAACTGCGTTTCTTAAATATATTAGTGTTTGTTAAATACATTAATGATTTAAATTGCAAAAAAACCGTAAATCTTATCTATAAAATATATAGTGTATGAGAAAACTTTTATAGAATAATTGTAATGGAAATAGGAATAAAAATATTGTTATGAAATATATAGCTGTGCTATTAACTCTTTGCGGTCGATGCCGTTGCTATGGCGGCATTCACAAGTCGTCGTAGAAGTCGGTGCCGCCAGGCTGGCATTCATGATCGCCTGGCGTGCGGCACGGCAAACAAGGTTAACGATGAAAGAAAACTATCCTCCCGATGCTAGATTCAAACGTTTAGATCAATTTATAGATATCAATGTTTATCGATCTCTTCGAAATCGGCTGACCGCAAAGGGTTAAACTAGTATGAAATAATTTTTCGTAATCTTATATCGTATATATAAAATATTTGTTTCTGTTACAACTCTCTATGTCGTGTTGAAGTCGTGTTGTGTTGAAGTTGTGTTGTGTCTTTATCTCTTCTGGCAATCCCTCTCCAAAAACTTCCTTTGTGTCATTCTAAACGATCGTTAAGAATGACGAAATGATTCGAGCATTGGAACAGTCGTCAGTAAAGCAAGCAGCAGTGTGCGTTTACTAGTGATACAGAGCAGTTCCGTGATCATATTTAGATTACATATATCATAACAATGTCAGAGAATCCTTCAACAAGCAAAATAGTTGATGTAGAATCGCTAGAAGAAAGATCTTTTGAAAATGAAGATTTTAAAGGTGAATTCACTAATGCTCTCGTATATGCGAATTCTATTTACGAGAATAATGAATTATTATCGAAAAATTCTCCAGCGAAAATATAATATATTTTTACTCCTATTTCCATTGCAATTATTATATAAAAATTTTTTCATGCACTATATATTTTATAGATAAGATTTACGGTTTTTTTGCAATTTAAATCATTAATAACATATTTAACGAACACTAATACATTTAAGAAACGCAGTTTTATTATTTATTAATGTTTTCTGTTTCATTTTTATGCTTATAGAATAAAAAAAAACCATACAGAAGGGATCGAACCTCAGCCGTCAGTTCGGTAGTCCGTTATCTTCGCTCCTGCACTACGCTGCTTCGTTGAATACTCTACTTACTAACTTGTACACTATGTTGGCTCTTTTCTTCAGATCGTTTTTTCTCGAAAACAAAGAGGTATTGCGTCGTATGCTATTACCATGAGTTATTAGTAGTCAAGTACTATTAACTCCGTAAGTTTCGTTCCAAACCGTTTCCCGGTCCATGCGTCCTCCCCTTGTGAGTGTAGTGCACACAATTTTCGGGAAGAGCGATAGTGTTCCGGGACGATTTTCATGTTAAACTAATTTTTTTCTATTTTCCCACATGCCAGAGGCGCATAATGCATTGACAGTTTTTGGCACAGAGCGCTATAAGTGCCGGTAATAATTACAATCTGTCTGAGTGTGGTGGTATGCACACAATTTTAGGGCAGGGCGAAAGTGTTCCGGGACGACATTGCTGCTAAACTAATTCTTTTCTATTTTCCCACATGTCAAAGAGTGAAAATGCATTGTCAGGTTTTGGCACAAAGCGCTGTGAGTGCCGGATATAATTATAATCTGTCTGAGTGTGGTGGTAAGCACACCATTTCCGGGAAGAACGAAAGTGTTCCGGGACGATATTGATGTTAAACTAATTCTTTTCTATTTCTCCACATGCCAGAGAGTGAAAACGCACTGTCAGTTTTTGGCACAGAGCACTGTGAGAACCGGATGTATTTATAATCTGTCTGAGTGTAGTGGTATGCACACAATTTTCTGGGAAAGCGAGTGTTCCGGGACGATATTGATGTTAAACTAATTTTTTTCTATTTTCCCACATGCCAGAGAGTGAAAATGCATTGTCAGTATTTGGCACAGAGTGCTGTGGGAGCCGGATATGATTATAATCTGGCTGTGTGTAGTGGTATGCACACCATTTTCGTGGAGAGCGATAGTGTTCCGGGACGATGTTGCTGTTAAACTAATTTTTTTCTATTTTTCCACATGCTAGAGAGTGAGAATGCATTATCAGTTTTTGCACAGAGCGCTGTGAGAGCCGGATGTATTTATAATCTGTCTGAGTGTGGTGGTATGCACACCATTTTCGTGGAGGACGAAAGTATTCCTGGTTGATATTGCTGTTAGGCTAATTTTTTTCTATTTTACCACATGCCAGAGAGTGAGAATGCATTGTAAGTTTTTGGCGCAGAGCGCTGTGAGTGGAAATAATTATAATCTGTATGAATAGTTATATGTGCATAATTTTCGGGAAGAACAACTTTTTTATAATGTCACGTCATATTTAACACAAATTTATCTTTTATATCCCGAGTAGAAATTAAAAACGGGGCTGAAAATGGCCTAGACAGTTTTTCCCCACTTCTATCTAGGCACTGTAAAGGCAAGCTCATCTAGGCTCTGCACAGAATGTAACGCTTCCACATCGCAGTGCCAAATCAGTAAATCTAACTAGGCTCTATTATAGCACGGCTAACTAGACTCTATCTTGGTACGCCTAACTAGGCCCTATTTTGGCACGTCTAACTAGGCTTGCCCTAACTAGGCTCTATTGGCACGCCTAACTAGTAATGCATCTAACTAGGCCCTATTTTGTAACACTTAACTAGACACTGTATTGAATTGCCTGGCTAGGCCCAGAAGTGCCAAATTCAGGACACTGATAGCATATAGCTACAGTGCGTGCAGCGGAGCGCACATGAGCGAACAACCGTGTACGTGTGTTCTATTCATCACGAACTATAGCACCAAGCACTATAGTTTAGAGCACACGTACACGTTGTTCGTTTGTATGCGCTCTGTCGAACGCATTGCAACTATACTTGCTACCAGCATCCATTTGATACTTCTGGTTAGGTAGCAGATGTGGTCTCTCTGTAATAAATGTAATTCTTTGTTAGCATGTATATTTATTAAACTATATGTATATATATTTATTTTTATTATATTATAATCTCTTATACATATTTATATACATATATGAAAAGTACCATAAATTATATAAAAAACATAAATATAATAAATTTTAACATACAAATGTATGTTGTACAAAAGAAAAAGAATCAATCAATCAATCATTGTTTGGCATGGATTTTCTGTTTTTCCGGTGGCCTTCCCAATCTTTGGCTCCGCAAATAATTATTCCTAAGCTTTTTGAGAAAATGACATCTGTAATTGTCTCCTTTTTATGAATGTATATTTTACTAAAAAAATCTGTAAAGAAAATAGAAGATATTATTTCATTATATTAAAAATAAATATTATTTTATGAAATTACATTTAACTATAAGAATTATTCTTACCGTACAAAGATGTGTATAAGTTTTTGTACATCTCTTTGAACACCATTTTCCCAGTCATTTTCTTCGTCGCAGTGTAATTTCTCAAAACTTCTCGCGTTATCAATATTTTAAAAATATTAGTTAAATTTTTTGTTAGAATCCATATCCATTTAACTGTCCATATAAACGCTATGCAATGCATTATCCTATTAGCAAAAACAAATAAAAATGTATAGTATTTAATTAAAATAGATACTAAAAATAAAAGGTACAAAATAAAGGTATACATTAATTGTGAATATGTCAATTAATCTTCGACACATATGTTCAGTCTGTTAAACCACAGATGTCTCATATTGTTTATAACTTCTTACTTTGACGTGAATCTTTAGTCGCCGTATAAAGTTAAGGTTGAATTTAAAAATCAGCTCTATACAGTAACAAAAGATTCTTTCACGTCAAAGTATGAAATATATATAAATAATATATAAATATATATAACAATATCAGACAGGTGCAGTTAAACAGATTTCATGTTATCCGTAGAAGATTAAACAGAAATATTATAAAATATATTAAACTTACAAAATCTGTGCAAAATTCTGGCTCTTCTTTTAACTTATAACATTTATAGCTGCTGGTACGTCTGCTTCTTTACATTTGTCTATAAATTTTACTAAGATGTAATCACGAGTCCTATTTTTAAAATCCATTCTATAAGTAAATAAAAAATGTGTCTAATAAGTAATGAGAAAAATTAATATAAACATTGTATAACATTTAAAAATATAACTGGAAGTTAAATTAGAATTATTGTTTTATTAGTGTTATTTAGAAATCATTAAATGTATAATCTTACAAAAAACTGTATTTAAATGCCAAATTAATTTTAAATATCAGAAAAGATTGCATTAGAAACAAGCATAAGAAATGATGTTATGTTTTTAAAAGTTAAATTATAGCTAGACACATGCTGTACTTAAAATAAAACAAATATTCTCTCTCCAAAATAATTAAAATATTAATGAAAACTAAATATACACAAAATATACAAATATATACAAAATATAATTATCAGTTATAAGTTAATCACTGATACCTTTCAGTGATTAACTTATAACTGATTAGGTTATATAATCTACACTAAAACTTTTACACGTTTAATACATTTCAGGTCGTAACAATACTCAGTGAACAGTTTCAGTAATATATTGAAATATACACTGAAAATCAGTGTATATTTACTGCTTTCAATAATATTTCACTGATTCACTATAAGAGTACTGTTACAACTTTAAATATGTTACGGTCTTAGCAGAATGATTAATTTGCCAATCATTTTGATAAAACCCTAACACATTTAAAGTCATTACAATATTCTCTTCAAGCGAAGCATTGAAATAAATATACACTGATTTTCAGTTATAAGTATACTATTGAAACTGTTTAGTGAGTATACTATTATGATTTGAAGTATGTTACGTACAAAAGTTTTATAAATGCAGATAATTAGTCTGTTTTTTTGTAGTTGCACTGCTGAGCTGGTGCAATAAGTTAAAGTGAGATAAATATATGTTTTCCAACTTTAACTTATTGCACCAGTCCAGCAGTGCAGCTACAAAGAACAGACCATACATGTATAACTTGTTTGTTGAAAGGTAGATTAAGTAATTAATAGCGAATTTGGTTGTTTGCATTAGTGCGCACTGAGTACCTATTAAGGCTTGTTCATTGTTCATCCTTATATTTAAAATTGTGTTAAATACTTTAAATATTTTTTGGCCAGCAAAATAATCTGTATGGATGTCACATAGACCATTTTACTGGCGAGGAAATATTTAAAGATGAAGAAAATATTTAATACAATTTTAAATATAAGGATGAACAATGAATGAGCTTTAATAGATACTCAGTGCGCACTAGTGCAAACAACCAAATTCGCTATGAGAAATACTGCACATATATGAAACTATTCTATGTATATACTTTAGTCAATGAATGCTATAGATATATCGCACTATAAAACCATGTAAATTTTCACATAGTATTCACTACATTTCATATATATTTTATTAGAAATTAGTGTATATTCACTGCTTTTAATGATGTTTCACTGATTTATTATAAAAGTACTGTCACAACTTTAAATGTACATAGACAGTCTGAAAAGTTTTCGACCTGACACATACATGACATTAGAAATTGTCAAACTATAATTATATTGGAAAGTGGCATCCCTGATATAAACCCATGTAAAATTTTATTTGATCTGTCATGCCATTCGAGTAGTGAAAAAGCTTTGTGCAAGATGGATGCCGCATTTGCTAACAATTAACCAAAAACGCATTCGAATGCGTATTTCTCAAGCGTGTTTGGATCGTTTTAAGCAAAATAAAATGGATTTCAAGTCGTTTCATAACTGTTGATGAAACTTGGATCTACCACTATACACCAGAGCGAAAAGAACCTTCCGGGATCACACTTTAATGATGGTATTGAATTATTGGAAAAATGTTGGAATAAATGTATTGAAGTTTCAGGAGATTATGTTGAAAAATAAAACATTTCACGGCAAAAAAAATTTTCTTTCATGGTTAGGCCGACAACTTTTCAGACTGCCCTCGTATTATGGCTCTAATTTTGATATACACACTTAAAGAAATGTTTATAACATACCTGTTAAATTCAGTATATAAAAATATCAGTATTTTCCTCACTTCATTTGCACTTCCTTTGTATTTTCTTCATTATATCCTTCCCACGTGTCACTACTGCCGGTCACTATTGCCAGTCCGCAGGAAACTCGCGCGCGTGCGAATGAGATGCGCATGCGAAAATCTATATTATATGTTACGTGAATTGTACATTTTCGCATACGCATCTTACTCGCACGTCGTCAGGAATCGAGCCCCAGTGCTATGAAACAGTTGCATTCAAAGATCTTTCGCGCGCTTGGCGATCTTCCACGCGCTGAGCGAGACAGCAAGCTCATGCTCTCCTTTTCGCTTTTTCTCGCTCCGACTCATTGTCAGTCATGCGATCGACTTTTGTGTGCTTTCTCGGCGTGAATCTAATGCTATTTATAATTGCTAAGATTTCATGTATCTGATGAGCTCCGGCAAACGGCTGAGATGACTAATCAGGAGCCAAGCATATGCCGCAACTTGCCGGAACTCAACCTGCGCCAAAACAAAATCATTCAGAACGTATAAATATATGGAGAATTAAAGATGAAAATCCCACTAAAGAAATTAATACACCAATAACGCACGTAAAATATAAATTAGTATATTTATATATACCAGATCAGCCATATGAAGAAAAGAAAATTTATATTATGCTGTTACTTCACACAGAATAATGTAAATAAAATACATTCTTAATTTATGACTACATTAAGATATTCAAGGTAAATAAGGGCAAATGCTGATGTTGAGACGAATATTTAAGTGTTAGGAGGGTAATATGTTTGATAGTATAAACACATGCGTCGGATATTTCCCTACCTTTATAACGCAGTGAATCAATCTCCCATGTCAAACTGATTCTGATTCCCAATTTTTTATAGTAATTTACCTCCTTATTTCCCTATGATACTAAGAAATTTTGATTCCATTTTAAAGTCCTGACCGAGGCAATATTTTTCGCAACTATAGAATAGATTCAAAATTTCTTAGCATCATAGGAATAATAAGAGAGATTAATTAAATTATTATTAAAAATTATTATTAGAAAATCAGGATTGGTGGAAGGTTGATTCACCGCATACATTGTAAAGCTCGGGAAATATCCGACACATGCGTTTGTACTATCAAACACATTATTTTCCCAACATGTTTTTAAATATTTACTGCAACATCAGTATCTAGCTCTTATTTGCTTTATATCTCAATGTTGTACATTTCAAGAGCCTGTTTATAAAAATATAAGTCTTAATTTAATATGAATTTTGTGCAAATCCTTTCTATTTTTTCTTCCTGCTTATTTATCTATTTATATTATATTTTTATTGAAATGTGTAACATTAAACTTCATATTTCATATAGACTCTATGAGCACAAATCTTGTTACGGACATCTACACCTATGCCTAGTCAGAGTCTATTCACGAAATTTCATTCCGAATTTGCCTGTTTAGCTCCTATCTAGGCTCAACGATGGCAGGTCTTGTTAGGAGTATCCTAGTAAGTTCCTAGCCATAGCCTATTCACGAAATTTCATTCAGAATTAGTTTTCTACCTTCTACTTAGGCGCAATGATGGCAGGCCTTGTTAGGAGCATCCTTGTAAATGTCTAGTCAGAGTCTATTCACGAAATTCCCTTCAAAGTTTGCCTTTCTACGCTCTATCTAGGCCCACGTGTGGCAGGCCTTGTTAGGAATATCCTCGTAAGTGCCTAGCCAGAGCCTATCCACGAAATTCCATTCAAAGTTTGCCTTTCTACGCTCTATCTAGGCCCAACGATGGCAAGCCTATCTTGGAGCACGCCTGGCTAGGGCCTTTATAGAATTGGGGCACGCCCCGATTAAATTCTATCCGGGTATTTACATTTGTTAATGTATTTACATTTATATTAAGTGTTTTTTTTTTAGTAAAGGCAATTTTCAATTTTCGCTCCAAAAACGCTCCAAACTTCAACGACGTTATGCCTTTACTTAATATATTATAACTTTCTAATAGGCGCGTATGTGAGTAATGTATCAGTTTATCAATTGTATAAAACAGAGGTCAGCAAAATGTGCACACGACGGCCGATTTTCGACTATCTCCGCCTACCGCTATTCCCTTTATCTCGCCGCTCCGCGCGCTGCCTACAAGCCGCTCGAGTCTCAGGAGCGTGTTCCCAATAGTTTCTCACGCCACCCATGAAGTACTATTGTTGACGCGTTTTTTTGTAACTTTGTAAGTGGTATCCCCAGTAAGCCTAATCCACTGTACAATGTGACTGTAACAACCCGTAACTAATTGAACAGAAGCGAAATAAAATATGTTAAATGAAGAATATTCAATTCGATTTTCGGCGTCTTTTATTGGTAAAAGTGGAAACGTCAATTTGGATATTGCATGTAGCGAGCCGCATAAGACGTGATAAGGAATCGTCGCTTAAAGAACACTTTTCATTTTTTATAAACTTCATTTTTGAAAAATGAAGAGGCCTACTGGGGATACTTAAAAAAAAAACGCGTCGACAATAGTACCTCATGGGTGACGTGAAAACTATTGGAAACACGCTCCTGAGGCTCGAGCGGCTTGTAGGCAGCGCGCGGAGCAGCGAGGTAAAGGGAATAGCGGTGGGCGGAGATAGTCGAAAATCGGCCGTCGCGTGCACATTTTGCCGAGCTCTGACGTAGACTATTAGTATAAGTGTAGAACTATTAGTGCAAAACTACATTTTTTATTCATTTTTACTACATGTAGATGTTATACACAAAATAATACGTATCCCAGACAGCACAATGTCCAAAACTGGAACATAAGACGTCTTTAAGACGTCTTTAAGACGACTTAAAGATATCTTATTTTCAGATATCTTAAAGACGACTTAAAGATGTCTTAAAGACGTCCCAGTTATGTCCCAGTTTTGGACATATGTGCGGTCTGGGATATTAATAGAAGAAATATTTTTTACATAGCTAATATCAATTCATTTTATTTTTTATTTAATTCTGTTTGAATAAATAATAAGTAAGTATTTCGATGACTACCAAAATTGTTTTTACGAAAATGACATATGTTGGCCAAGAGTAGATTTCTTTATTTATTATTTCTGTTTCTTCTATCCTTCATATCTTTATTTCCTTTATATCATTTCTGTAATGAATAAATATTTATATCGTATTTATATTGCATTTATATTGCAATTATATTGCATTTACCTTAAATTGCATTTTACGTTTGATTTATGTATAATAATAAGAGACAGTATGAAAAACAGGATACAGAAATGTGACCATATAATCAAGCAATATAATCACTGGACTATGCTAGGAGGCACTACTGTTCTTGTATCGCGTTCTTGTATGTTAAATAAATTAATATTCTTGAGCATTGTGTATTTCAATAGAAAAGTAACAGATGCTGGCCAAAATCTGAAAGTATTCGTTATTCCAAAACGCTTTTGGTGTATTTTTGAGTACGTTTACGGATATTCTGTAGAGTGCCGGGCATTATTACTATTGTGTGTGACGGATTGCATAATTATATAATATTAATAATGCCTAGCATTTTTCATAATATCTTTGAATGTAGTACATGTGTTATATAACAGTTATATTGTTGAGTAGGAAATTAGAAATTAGAACTAATATGCACGTTACATGTAATATTGTGTTTGCTGAGATAACAAATATCTTTCAAATACACGAAAATTCGGCGATTTTAAGCAAAATTCATTTATCTACTACTCATACAATATTCCTATAATATCTACAACTTTAACAATATATACTCTGAACGACATATGAATTATTTTATAATGTTTCTAAATACGTGAGGCGAGCCTACGAGCGGCGAAATAACAAAAGAAGTCTATAGCGCGAGATTCCCGCGGCCGGCGGAGTTAGCTATATGTGTCGCTCCGCGAAGACAGAGACAACAGACGTCGTCTGCTCTTGTCTAAAGCCCGACGCCAGCCGAAACACCGAACACTCACAGACACGGAGTCGCTCGTTGTATGCGCTACCTCTCACGCGCTATGCTGTGCTATCGGATTGCGTTTCTGGCATCACTGCTAGGAGGTCCAATATTGAGTCTTCCTGGTTTGTAGTTGTCCTTATACAGGGTAGTTAATTATAAGTTGCCAACCCGAAATGTGAAGGTAGATTAGGTTAAGATAAACATAAAAGTGGCGGCGTGCGGCGAGACGTAGGTCCGGCGAGATAAAATAACGAATAGCAACGCATTGTCTTTCCCCGAGTACCGGCAACAGTTTCTGGATCAACTGGGCCGCGCTGCGGCCTAAGCAGCTGCAACGCTTCTCCAATTATCTATGTCGGCGCGCTCCCATCCCTCAGATTTTTGTCATTAATAACTCGAAAATTATTGCGAATCTCGCAAAACGGTATGGGACTTTTATGTTTATCTTAACCCAATCTGCCTTCACATTTCGGGTTGGCAACTTATAATCAACCACCTTGTATACTCTTCCATTCTTCTAAGTGGGTGTTGGGAGAAATGGGGAACGGGGTGGGGGAAATGTTTCGACCAATCATATTAATTGCCCAGCTGGCATTTCGCTGCTGTTTTTCCCACTCCAGGCTCCGAGCTAGGTTTCGATGGGGTCTGCCTTCAAACATACGCATACACACACATATAATACCACACAACAGAGGTGTAAATCCGACTGTACAACCTCCATGCGGTACACCTTGGGTAGTGCTAATGCCGACGGTACTGTAACATTCAAGCCTCATAACTCGGAAAGTAATTGATGAAAAATAACTTAAATATAGTGTTTTGGAAAGTTCTCGAGATTAGATATAAGAATATATAATAAAAAAATGGAGATTCCCAATTAGAAAATTCAAAGTGATTTTTAATTTTTATGTGACAACACTCTTCAAGGTCATAATAATATTTGCTATGTAATGCATTACTTATGACCCTATAACTTTTGTCTGAAACATTTTCCTACAGAACCGCTACTTTCAGAAATAATTAGCCGTTTATAGATTTTAAATCACTCTGTATAATGTTTTATATTTAAATTATACGGACATTGCAATTTTATAAGTGAAAGTGATACCATAAGCAAGGTGCTGAGCTCGGTAACGTTCGTGAGCGCTTAATTGCTACATCGCTACGCAAATGACGAACATCTCTTTACATTTTTTGAATGCAGGTATAAAAATAATTCAAAACATAATACATAAACGCATCTCGTCGAAAATTTTTGTTTCATTTATGATATTCAACATATTCACTTACAGAAGTTTATCATTGACTGTAATAAACTGATTAATAATAATAAGTAACATTTGTTAATTTCTCATATTTATGTATTTTTCTTTAAAATATGCAGATACTCATTCACATGAAGCAATTTTTACAGAAATTTATTATTGGTTGTAATAAATTAACTAATAATAATAAATAATTTTATTATTTATACGAATAATAAAATTATTTGTATGAATAATAAAATTACTTATAATCACTAACCAGTTTATTATAGTCAGTGATAAACTTCTGTAAGTGAATGTGTTGCAGAATATCACAAATGAAAAAAAAAATTTTTTACGAGCTGCGTTTATATATTAAGTTTATGTATTATGTTTTAAATTATTTCTATACCTGCGTTTAAAAAATGTAAAGAGATATTCGTCATTTGCGTAGCGATGCACTATGGGCTAGCAGACCGAAAAAAATGGCCAAAATTCGATTTGATAAATAGCATAGAAAAGTATTTCATTGTAATATATAGCTTTTCTTTCAGCTTTTACCAAAGTTGTATGATAATTGTTTAATTACCGTCCATGTAATAAGTATTAGAAGTTTAGAGAAACAGTTTTTGTATAATTAATTCTATTTGCAAGGGAACTTGTTTGTTTTGTATTGTTACGTCCTAGAGGAGGAACGCAACTTGCCGCTTGCTTTCGCAAGCTCCGACGTACTCGCAAATCTGCAGTGCAGATCAAGGATCGAAATGACCACTTTATCTAGCGCGGACGTACGTCGGTCCTTTATTTAGGTCAAGGAACTGAATCCTTTTACCTGGGATAGGATCGTGAGCGACAGTTGAGGAAAGGGAGGATTTTTACGTTAAATAATTATTTGTGACGAGTGGTTGCGTATTAATTACAAATTGAGCATTTATTGATATAAGTATACATTTTAGTTCGCAATGAAATAGATTTCTTGATATGTACGTTGTGTATTTATATATATATATTCGCGGTCGCGGTTCTAACGGCAATTTTTAGTTATTCCGAGGGATATTCAGATACTGGAAGATCCGGTGTCGGGGAAGCACGTGGTGAAGGAGAAGATCGTCGTGAGGACTCCGAGGGAGAGGAAGAATAAATGGGAATAAGGCCACGGAGTAAGGCTGCGTAGAACCCTTGCGTACCACCTAGTAGAGGTGAGGACTGAGGGGACGCTACCGGAGATGAGCTCCAAGGTAGAGGAGAGCCTATAGGAGATCGGTCCTCGGTGAAACTCAAGGATGTTGGAGAATAAGATATAGGAGGAGTTCCGGGGGGAGAATTGGGAAAGAACAGAAGAGGAGAACGTGCAAATCTTGAAACTTCTGACTCGTTATGGCGGACAATGTAATCCGAACGTTCTTGGATTACTGAATCTAAGGAGGCGACTTCAAAATCCTCGCGGTTTTCGTAATTTTCCGAGGTAGTTAGGTCCGTTTGAACTTTACAACATTGAGCTACTGCAACCGGATTTCACAATTAAGGTGGGATGCCAAGGGAACTATGAAAAGGAAGAAAAAGGAAAGAAAAACGAGAGAGAAGAAAAATAAGAGAAGATGGTAGATAGTGAGAGAAAAAAACAATAAATGAGAAAACAAAAAAAGGCTTACTGTTGTCGTATGCTGGTTTATTTAGGACAGAAGAGTAATCGCCTGGAGTCGGCCTCGACTTTGGGTCCAGATCTCGAAGGATGACAACCTTGGGTTCTGGATGGCGTCTGTATTTTCGGCGTTGGTGTGACGAGCGGTTACAGTTAGTGATGATACAGTCGAGCGAGCCAATTTATGGAGAAGCGAACGAGTGCAAAATGTAACGTGGTATATGCACTGGACACTGAGAAGTTTAAGAAGATCTTCTATCTTGGCTGCTGGCTTAGCGAGAAGTGGCTGAGACTTTTGACTTTTCTCAAAAAGTCAGCTCGGTTGAGAGAGTGGGGTCTAATTTTTTATGCTCAAATATGGTCATAGGACTGTGTTTCGAATGTTTTTTAGAGGTCGAGTCAAGAGTGTAAGATAAACTTTTTTTTTTTAGGAGATAGGGAGCATGTGGCAATAAGAGGATTTAGATAGTTTACAAAACGTGGCAGCTATCTTAAGAGGGAGATATCGATATTTTTTAAGTAGGATATCGCGGTATTGTTAGCGTAGACTAAGCGCGTGGGAAACAAGATCGGAGTCGGTTTGGAGATTGTTAATATGTCCGGAGCATTGGAATTTTCAAAGATTCTAGGGTCATCGCGTCATGTGATAACATATAATAAATAATAATAATAATAATAAATTCAATTTTCCTTGCTTATAAAAGAGGTCTAAAATGCGCGAAATCCGCAGGACGTAACAGTATTATATAAATAAAAATAAAATATCTGTTACTTCTTTTATTATTATGAGGCATAAACTACTTTAAAAAATCACACTAGAACTTTGACAATAAATTAATAGCAAAGTAGCACTTTATTATCCTAGAATACATCGTATTTTCAATGTTATAAATGCTCTTTCGAAACCCGATAATCCGCGATAATCGTAGATATTACTGGAAGCAAGGCATCATTCAATGCCTATTAATACACAGTCTGTCCCAGATCCAATGAGACTGGTCTAAAAAAAATACAAAGCGTTTATTATTTTGATTTTTTATTCTTGTTTATTCAAAATAGTCTCCTTCTGAATCAATACAGCGCTGGAAACGTTCAACAAATTTTTCGAAACATTTTTTATACTCATCGGCTGGAATGGCCTTTAGTATGGCGGTCGAAGTCTTTTGGATGATGGGGTTTCCCGAAGGAATCCGGCAAGCATGTCAGCCATTGTAACTGGTGATGAAACGTGGTGTTTTCAATACGAGCCAAAAATAAAACGTCAGAGTGCGGCATGGAAGTCACCAGAAGAGCCAAAAGAGAAAAAATTACGCTTTCAGAAGAGCAAAATCAAGACAATGCTGACCGTTTTCTTCGATTCAAAGGGAATTGTTCACAGTGAATTCGTCCCAGAAGGTCAGACGGTGAACGCAGAATATTATCTGGGAGTTCTACAACGATTGTGGGCCAGAATTTGACGAATTCGACCGAAATATCGAGAGCCAGGCAGTTGGTTTTTGTTGCACGATAATGCACATCGCACAAAGCCATCATGGTACGTGAATTCTTGACCAAAAAAGGCATCATTGTTATCGATCATCCATCGTATTCACCTGATTTGGCTCCGTGCGACTTCTGGCTATTTCCCAAACTGAAATTGACGATGAAAAGAAATCGTTTCGATACCATCTCGGTCATCCAAAAGACTTCGACCGCCATACTAAAGGCCATTCCAGCCGATGAGTATAAAAAATGTTTCGAAAAATTTGTTGAACGTTTCCAGCGCTGTATTGACTCAGAAGGAGACTATTTTGCATAAACAAGAATAAAAAATCAAAATAATAAACGCTTTGTACTTTTTTTTAGATCAGTCTCATTGGATCTGGGACAGACTGTGTAAGTACTTTAAGAAAATCATGTTTATTTTTGCTAGTTTTGCTCATACATTGTCCAAAACAAATAAACAAATTAGATTTTGGATGGACGGAACGTGTACGTCCTATCGTTTCTTCTTTGCTTTATTTTAATATTTTCGCAATTCTAAAGAATATCCATTAGCGAATTACTCTCACACTTCTACCGTAATTATTCTCAGTATTGTCGGACTCTAGAAATTCGATCTTTAGCATATTTTTCTGAATTTAAAATACCTTGAAGATTTATTAGAAATGGCATCTTTTACAAGACAGGAAATTTTGGATCAAATTCCTAATGATAATCAGAGGGATGTAGGTGTAAAATATAATTTTGAAAAATTGAATCTTGACGTTACAAAATTAAAACCAGAAGATGTGAAACGTGTTAGAAGTGCTGTTTCAGCTCTTAAGACAAAAATAAATGAAAAATACGCAGCATCTTGCAGAAATAATAATCAATTCAAGAAGACAAATTCGAAGTGATTAGAAAGAATATTCAAAGTTCCTGCGTTGAACATTATTTCACAAGAATCGCACTGTGTTTCAAACTGTGGCCGTCCATGTATACCGTTCGCTGAAAAATCCTTACGGTCTCAGCGACGAGAGGTTGCTGCAATAAGTGTTCAACACCAACATGATCCATTGAGTATTTTAATGGTAGGTAAACATGCTGCTAGACAGTTAGAAGAAAAAGACGTATATGCGATTATGAGTGATCTTTTGAAATCACCAATACGTCCTACAAAAATGCGAAAAATATTGACTACTACAGTACCTCCTATCATCAAGAAAACTCCCGAGGAAGCGTTGACTTTTATTCTAGACAACTTCTTAACACAAAATACATACACAAATATGCGCTTGGAATCAAAATCTTCAGGAACCAATATCTGGCTATCTTATAATGATGTAAGAAATGCTAAAGCATTATGCAGACCAGAAAAAGAAGCAATATTAATCAATGAAAATGTAGCAGAAGTGAAACTTTAAGCTCTTCTTAACCATACTGCTAAAAAAATTTTAGACTTGCAATCTAAAGTTGTGGCTCATACTGCGCAACAATATAATTATACAGAAATCGAAGTTGTGCTAACTTGCAGTTTTGACTGGGGTTTTGACGGTAGTACTGGCCATTCTACTTATCAACAAAAATATAAAGAAGCGGCAAATATAAGCGATGAAAGCTTATTTGTAACCACCCTCATACCGCTCAGACTATCAACTTCAACTGGAGTTATTTTATGGAATAACCGAACTCCTCAATTAAATAGATTTTGTCGCCCAGTAAAAATAGAATATATAAAAGAATCATAAGAAGTTATTCTAAAACAAAAAGAGAATATCGGAAATCAAATTCAAAATTTACAGATTTTTTAACAGTTTGTAGAAAAATATAATATCAAAATTCACTTTTCGCTTCTTTTAACATTGATAGATGGCAAAATTTTAAATATTATCACCAACACTAAATTCATGCAAACACTAAATTCATGCAAACTTGTCCCATATGTCATTCAACTCCGAAAGATTTTAACAATCTAGAAAATATTACTCGACAATCTTTTGTACCTGACTCAAACTCCCTGCAGCACGGAAATAGTCCCCTGCATGCTTGGATTCGATTTTTTGAATGCTGTTTGCACATTTCTTATAGAATACCTTTTAGACAATGGCAAGTTAGATCCGAAGAAAATAAGAAACAATTCGCTGAAAGAAAAAAAGAAAAGGCAATTTTGTGGGAAAAGTTTGGACTTAAAGTCGACAAGCCTAAATGGGGGGGAAGTGGGACTTGCAACGACGGCAATACAGCTCGACTAGCTTTTAGTGATACCGATCTTTTTGCTGATTGTTTAGGACTCAATCGTCAATTATTTTTAAATTTTAAAACAATTTTAATTGCTTTGTCCTGCCATTTTCCAATTAATGAACAGCGTTTTGAAAAATTATGTATTTCTACGGCTGAGCTTTATATTAATTGCTACCCTTGGTACCCTATGCCATCTACCATACATAAAATTTTGATTCATGGAACTCAGATAATATCTACAAGTATTTTACCAGTTGGGATACTAGGGGAAGAAGCATCAGAAGCCCGAAATATAGATTATAAAAAGTTCAGACAAAATCATGTTAGAAAATATAATCGCAAGGCAAATTTGGCAGATGTTTTTCTTAAGGCGATAGACACCTTTGATGTAATTGTTTCAAGTATCCATCTTGACAAACGGATTAAACAATAAAAGCATTTCTTATTTCCCTCTAATGTGGTTGAACTTTTTGCAATTACTCAACGAGAACCAAATACTAGCGCTTCTACAGATGATGACAATACAAGTGAAGACAATGAATTTTTCGAATTTATGCAGGTTTTGAATGAAATAAAATTATCTGAGAAAGAATAATAAAAGACAAGGAAATTCTTTATATTTCTGTAAAAAGTGAGAGGCAAGGGAACCCACTATAATCCAGCACCCCAAAGAGTGAGAGGCAAGGGGACTCACTATAATCCAGCATCCCAAAAAGTGAGAGGCAAGGGGACTCACTACAATCCAGCACCCCAAAGAGTGAGAGGCAAGGGGACTCACTATAATCCAGCACCCCAAAAAGTGAGAGGCAAAGGGACTTACTATAATCCAGCACCTCGAAGGAGTTTTAAATCGCACTGTTACCTTCACGTGGTAAACTCCGGTAACTACAATTTTGTAGGCTAATCACAGGCGTAATTTATTGCCGTTTTTGTAATTTTGATTTGTGCTCAACAAATACAAAAACCCATAAATATAAATAAATATTGCAGTGTGATTATTTTTTGCACTTTGTTTTACTATATCTTCTATTTTGAATTTCTAAATTCCGAGTTCAGATTCCAACTCAGTGACTTCAAAAATCTATAAATACTAAACTTCATCACGATTGGACCAATTTTAGCATTTTTATCCGCCATTTTAAACCCGCCATTTAAAATTTTTCAATTCTGAATTTAGATTCGAAATTAGTGACCCCAAAAACCTCTGAGTACCAAATTAGAGCATTATCAGAATTTTGGCCAGTTTCTCAAGTCTGCTGGTCCACAGTGCAATGTAGCAATTAAGCGCTCACGGACGTTATCGACCTCAGCACCTTGTTTATGGTATCATTTCCACTTATAAAATTGCAATGTATAATTTAAATATAAAACATTATATATGGATGAATTCAGAACGAAAAATGCTAACTTTTCCTTCTATATAATGAATTTGATAAATTAATTATTTAAGCCTAAAATAGTTATCAGGTGTAGTAAAAAGAAATCCATTATTTTTCCAATAGATGGCTTTAGTTATTTGTATCTCGCGTTGTATAAGATCAGGTTCCACTAGATGGCGTTAGAAAGATGAGATTTCGTACTAAAAAAACTTTTCTGACAGTTTTATGATTAGTTTTGTTTGAGCGCGCGTCAAAGATGGACACTAGCAAAAAGAAAATACGCTATATTTTACAGTTTTTCTTCGATAAAGGCGAAAACGCAAGCCAGGCGGCTGAAAATGTGAATAGTGTTTATGGTGCTGATACTGTAACAGCCAATCACGCGCAATTTTGGTTTCGTCGATTCCGTTCCGGTAATTTCGATGTCAAAGATGCACCACGCACTGGAAGGCCAATTGTCGAAAATATCGATAAAATCATGGACATTGTCGAGTCCGACCGTCATGTAAGCACTGTTTCGATTGCCCAAGAGCTAAAGATTGCACAAAAAACCGTTTGGAACTATTTGAATAAGGCTGGATACAAAAAGAAGCTCGATGTATGGGTGCCACACGAGTTAACGCAAAAAAACCTCATGGACCGAATTTCCATCTGCGAATCGCTGCTGAATCGCAACAAAATCGACCCATTTCTGAAGCGGTTGGTCACTGGTGATGTAAAGTGGATCACTTACGACAAGCGAAAACGGTCGTGGTCGAATCGCGGTGAGCCGGCGGAAACGGTGGCCAAGCCAGGATTGACGGCCAGGAAGGTTTTGCTGTGTGTTTGGTGGGATTGGCAGGGAATTATCTACTATGAGCTGCTCCCCTACGGCAAAACTTTTAACTCGGAACTGTACTGTCAACAATTGGACCGTCTGAAGGAAGCAATCGTCCAGAAGCGGCCAGCTTTGTCCAATAGGAGAGGAATTGTGTTCCATCAGGACAACGCCAGGCCACACACATCAATAATAACTCGCCAGAAGCTCCAGGAGCTTGGTTGGGAGGTTCTTATGCATCCACCTTATAGTCCGGACCTGGCACCAAGTGATTACCATCTGTTCCTGTCCATGACGAACAATTTTGCTGGTGAAAAATTCGCTTCAAGAGAGGCTTGTGAAAATCGACTGTCTTAATTTTTTGCCAATAGGGACGAGGGCTTCTATGAGAGAGGCATAATGAAATTACCTTCAAAATGGCAACAAGTTATCGAACAAAACGGCGCATATTTGACCTAAATCGGATCATTCTAACTATGGTAATTAAAGCCTTCAATTTCATGTAAAAATAATGGATTTCTTTTTACTACGCCTGATATTTCCTTAATTACTAAAAATATTTTTTATTTTAAGCCTATTTTATTTTTCATAAAAAATCGTACAATTTTTGTTTGAAAGTTTTTTTCTATCTCTAATAGTTATTGAGATAACATAGAGGGGATAAAACTTTGAATGGTAGTTTCATCCCTTAACCTGCGCTATTGCTGATAAAAAAAATATGGTTCTTTTATTTTTGACTATTCTACAAATATGCCAAACTTCATCAAAATCGGAGACACTTCGCGGATGTTCCTTGTTAGTAATTGTTTTCCTTTTGCTTTTCAATTTTTAAATAATGGCTATATTCTATCAAAATTGATGGTTGACAATTCATACAAAACGTCACATTTAACGCGATTGAAGATGGAACAAAATAAAGTTTATCTTCGCCATTATATGCTTTACCACTTAATCTATACGCTTAATCAAGGTGAAACTGCTGTAATAACTAAAAGACTGATTTGTAAGATATGTGAAGAGAATATTATATTTGCTGCTGTTTGTGAGAAGTGATTTAAAAAGCTCAGAAATAGTAATTCTGATATCAACGATAAGTTAATTTCAATGATGTTCTGGTCGTCTAAACAAGATGAAGAACAATGAGTTGGAACCATTGTTCATCGAAAACTCGATCCAAACAGTAAAAGAATTTGCAGAATAGTTTGTCGTGAATGAATCAACAGTATCCCGTCATTTGAAATCAATGGAAAAGATTCAAAGAAGCAAAGAAAATAGCTTTCCCATAAACTTTCTGGAAACGCGATTACAAACCGGTTTACTATTTGCTTCTCATTACTTACCAGGCATAATAAAAATAAAAAGAAGTTTCTTATGGCGAATAATTAGAGGTGATGAAAAGTGAACCGATTTTAACAATCCTAAATGTGAAGTCATAAATTATCCCGACCAATCATCAAGATCTACAATACAACATTCATTATCATACATATTAGGTTGTTGCAGATGAAATGGCCATTTTTTAATTTTTAATTTAAATTTTTATTCGATACACTTTATATACATCTCGTCAATCGAAATAGTCTCCCTCCACCTCAATACACTTCCCCCAACGTGATACAAGCGCATCAATGCCTTTCACGTAGAAATTAGAAGAGCGAGATGCAAGAAATTCGTTGAACGCATTTTTCACGTCGCTTTCTGTTTGGAATACTTTTTCACTTAAAAAGTTATCCAGATGCTTAAACAAATGGTAATCAGTTGGAGAAAGGTCAGGAGAATAAGGAGGGAGCGGGAGAACTTCGCATTTGTATTCTGTTAATGTTTTTACAGTTCTTTTTGCAATATGCGGTCTAGCATTATCATGGAGCAATAACATACCGCGTCTATTTAATAACGCCGGCTGTTCAATACGCAGTTTTTCCATCACAATGTCAATTTCTTGGCAATATTTGTCAGCATTTATAGTTTCACCCTTTTTCAAAAACGAAAAATGCACAATACCCTTGCAGACCACCATACAGATACCATAACTTTACGTGGATGAAAGCTCGGTTTCGGTATGTGTTTCGGAGTTTGATCAGCATCTAACCATTGGGCAGAACGTCGACAATTGTCATAAAGAACCCACTTTTCATCACACGTTACTATTCGATTCAATATTCCTTTATTATTGTGTCGGAAAAGCAAATATGAGTTGATTTCCATACGGCGAAGCTTGTCTCTCTCAGTCAGTTCATGTGGTACCCATTTGTCAAGCTTTTTCACTTTTCCCATGGCCTTTAGGTATCGGGAAACAGTGGAATAGTGAACGTTGATGCTGTGTGCAATATCTCGAACTGATAAACGCGAGTCTGCTTTAACCATGTCTTTCAAAACATTGTCATCAATCACTGATGGTGCATGGCCGCGAGGCAAATTGTTGAGATTTGTATCACCAAACTAAAACTTTTCAAACCAACGTCTAATGGTTCGATCACTTACAAAACCTTTCCCAAAAGCAGTGTTTATGTTTCGCGTTGCCTCAGCCGCATTATGACCAAGTTTGTATTCGTACGAGAATATTATCCGCATTTCCTTACTTTCCATGTCGAAGAGACAGCGACTTTCAACAATATAAACAATGTGATAAAAGTAAGGTTATGCGTGCGAATTTACGTGTGGGGCATATACTTTTCAAATATCACGCATGCAACGACACCTGCATGAAAAGAGCTGAACTACTCGGCCGGGAAATTTGAATTTTGAAAAACGGCCATTTCATCTGCAACAACCTAATACTTATCCTATGTACATGGTTAGATCAAAAAGGAGTACTTTATTATGAACCATTATCACTAGAATAAACAGTCACAGAAAGTCATTATAGTGAACAATTATGGTGTTCAAATCAAGCCATAAAGGAAAACCAACGCATATCGGCACAAAAAATCATTCTGCTTCATAATAACGCAAAGCCGCATGATGCTGTTGCAACTAACGAAACATTTGAATTAAATTATAAAATTCTTCCGCATCCAACGTACTCTTCAGACTCATCTAATTTTCATTTATTCAGATCGATGTAGCATGGTTTATTTGATATATTAGAATACTACAAGCGCGCGCTACGCGCGCGCCATTTAGCTTATTATGCTCTCTCATACTCTCTCTCTCTCTCTCTCTCTCTCTCTCACATTCTCCTTCTCTCTTTCACACTCTCTCACTCACACTCTGACACCTCCCCCCTCTCACTCTCCATATATATCTCCCTCCCACTCAGCCCCCCCCCCTCTCTCTCTCTCTCTCTCTCATTGGTATAGCCCTATTCAAACTTTTTCGTACAAACTGTCTCGAAACAAACTGCACTGTCATTCGCCGCGATGACAGCCGCGAACGATACAAAGCCGGCCGCAACGTGGCATCATCGGGTCAACCAATCAGCATCGCGGAAAAGGTGCCTCAACATTTTGATACGACTTCGATAGATTTCGATACCAACGTCACGGCGTTACACGGATCGTTTACTAAAGGGATAATACATTTGTTTCCGAAATGCTGAGAAAATGCGAGAATGGGTCAATGAATGGATTGTTTCAAAAGAGAGACGTTTTATTGGCCCGGAATCATACTTTAGTCCGATGGAAAAAGCTTATTGATAATGACGGCTAACATTTTGATTAAAATATCTCATTGCTATTAATAATTAAAAATAGCTTTAATATCAACTTTTACAAATACCTAATCCGTGATAACGAATATGGTTACACACACGCACACATACATACACATGCGTGCGCACACGTGCAGACGAAAATAAGTGAAGGTGGGAAAGTCACTGAGCGTGTGCACTCTTAAAAAAGAATTATCAGACCTCTGTTCTGTTTTTCAGGTTATATCTTAAATGTCGATCCTCCTAAGTGCGTCATTGCTTATCGTTTTGCTGGAAGTCTCGGCGACACGTGCCACTTGTCTGTGCGTTATCGGGTGGAACGTACCTTTTTTGGTTGTAATAGAACCAGCCGACCATTAGACTATGCCAAGACAATTTTCGTCAGTGATCGTGCCGCTCGTGTGCGCCTCGTAATCGCCCCAGCTTCTCGTATGGACTCTTTGTAGTATCTTTAAATAGCCAACGGGTAGTCAGATCAGGCACCTGTGGAGACCAAACGTTATCGCTCACGTTCATTGTATGTCGCCCACGATAAAGTTTGTGCTCTTGACGAATTTATTTTCGTTGAAAGTCGAATATTATCAAGTGGCGCGTTGTCTAAATCACCTTTTTATTACTATCCTTTTTAAATATGCTCCCCGTTTCCACAATTAAATAAAATATAATTAAATTAAATTAAATATCATGGAAAAAAGTACTATTGTAGTTGGGTTAACGCATGGAAAAAATAATTAGTTGGATTAATTTACAATTTTAAATCTGTCTTCAGAATTGATTTGTTGCGTTATTTTCCTAAAAAAAGAAAAAAACCTGACGTAATGGGAAAATAGGCGCAAATTTATAAAAAAAATAAGAAGGAGAAAAGAATTTTGTATTGTTAAAGTAACTTCAGAATAGAAGTAAAGATAAGAAAACATAAAATGTCATTCTAATTTAAGTTAAACATTACCTTCATGCTATTAGGAGTACAAATAAGTTTTCGCCGTTTGACAAGAGATGGTCCCACCAGAAGGTTATGTTGAAATTGTCAGATATAAAACGTAATATCGTAAGTTTGGACATCTGGTAACAACATAACCTTGAAGTATTAGTGGCTCATATCAGCATAATTCAGTATCACATAATTTTTTTCGTGCAAAAATGTCAAGTTTTGTGCCGAATAAGCGTCATTTGCGGGAACTTTTGATTTACTTCTTTAATTTGAAGAAATCTGCAACTGAGGCGCATCGATTGCTTGTAGAAGCATATAGTGAGACTGCTTTAAGTGAAAGAAGTTGTTGTGAGTGGTTTCAAAAGTTTAAAAACGGTGAGTTTGACGTGGAAGACAAAAAATGTAGTGGAAGGCCGAAAGTGTACGAAGATACGAAATTGGAAGCATTATTGGAGGAAAATTCGTGCCAAACGCAAGAAGAACTTCACTTACATTAGAAGTGACTCAACAAGCAATTTCACATCGTTTAAAATCGTTGGGAATGATTCAAAAATAAGGAAATTAGGTTCCATATGAACTGAAGCCGAGAGACGTTGAACGCCGATTTTGCACGTGTGAAATGCTGCTTGTCAGGCATAAAAGAAAGGGTTTTTTTGCATCGTATAGTCACTGATGATGAAAAATGGATCCACTACGATAACCCAAAGAAGAGAAAATCATGGAGACCACCTGGCCATGCTTCAACATCGACAGCCAAACCGAATATTTATGGAAAGAAGCTCATGCTGTGTATTTGGTGGGATCAACTTGGTGTCGTGTATTATGAGTTGCTTAAACCGAGCGAAACCATTACTGGAGCTCTCTACCGAACACAATTAATGAGATTGAGCCGATCACTCAAGGAAAAACGCGCCCATTACTACTCCAGACACGACAAAATTATTCTCCTACATGACAACGCTCGGCCACATGTTGCAAAATCGGTCAAAACCTATTTGGAAACACTTAATTGAGAAGTCCTACCCCACCCGCCGTATTCACCAGACATTGCCCTTTCCGATTATCACTTGTTCTGGTCGATGGCACATGGCCTGTCTAAGCAGCGCTTTACATCATATGAAGATACTAAAAATTGGGTCGATTCATGGATAGCCTCAAAAGTTGAAGAGTTCTTCCGATGTGGTATCCGAATGCTGCCAGAAAGATGGGAAAAAGTAGTGGCTAGTGATGGACAATACTTTGAATAAAACGTAATGTACCGTTCTTCCACAATAAATTCCTAATTTTTGGTAGAAAACGGCGGAAACTTATTTGTACTCCTAATATATTAGAAATTTTCAAATTGTTTAAAATTTTTATTGCTACTCTGGAGTTATCCACAATACCTTTTACTCTTTATTTTGTATTAGGATTTCATTCGGACATGATCAATTATTATTTTCCCAACTGTCGTTGAGCAAGCATTTTCCAAAATTACTTCTTGATCACTTATTTGCTATGAGCTATCTTGCTCGTGAATTTCGTTGGAATATACCATCAACCATCATTTTCACATCTGTACTACATGGGCTGAAAAGTCTTTGGCTTAACAATGAAAAAACGATTTTTTCAATGAAAAAAGTGTTTTATTCCTCGACATAATCTCCATTTAGAGTAATGCACTTAGTGTAACGGTCCGCTAACATTTCGATGCCGGTCTTAGGCATTTGTTTTCAACTTGACCTCCTCATTCGAGTAAAATCTTTTACCAGCGAGCCACTGCTTCAGTCGGGGAAAAAGGAAATAGTCGCTGGGGGCCAGGTCTGGAGAATACGGAGGATGCGGGATCAATTCATAGCACAATTTCTTTAATTTATCGGTCGTATCGCGAGCCGAGTGAGCTGGAGCATTGTCTTGGTGAAACAAAATTTTTTTCTTTGCCAAATGTGGCCGTTTGACCTTGACCTCGTCGTCCAATCGATCCAGTAATGTACAGTAATATTCTTTATTGATAGTTTTACCATGTTCAAGATAATCAATGAATATTATGTTATGCGCATCCCAAAAAATACTGGCCAAAACCTTGCCAGCTGATTGTTGTGTCTTCGGGCGCTTCGGATTCGCTTTCATCAGGCAATAACCACTCCGCTGACTGCCGATTGGACTCCGGTGTGTAGTGATGGATCCATGTTTCATCCATTGTGACAAATCGACGCAAAAACTCCTTCTTATTAAACGCGGTTAAACAGGGCCAGATTTTGTTTTGAAAGTCGAACACGTTCCGCTTTTTGCTCAATTGTCAAAAAATGCGGCACCCAACGCGCGCAAAGCTTTTTCATGTATAAATATTCATGAATGATATGACCAACGCGTTCCTTTGAGATGCCTATGATGTTAGCTAGCTCACTCAATTTCATTTTGCGGTCATTCAACGCGATTTCACTGATTTTCTGGATGTTTTCTGGAGTAACTGCCTCATTTGGCCTTCCTGAACGTGGTGCATCATTTGTGCTCGTACGGTTACGACGAAACTCAGCAAACCAATATTTGATGGTTGAATTCGGTGGGGCAGATGTGCCGTAACATTTATCAAGCCATGCCTTTGCTTCAACAGTGTTTTTTCCCATCAGGAAGCAATGTTTAATCAAAACACGAAATTCACTTTTTTCCATAGTAAAGATAAATTCAGAGGTAACGTCACTTCGAAAGCTATAACTTGTACACGAGTCAACGAAATATCATGAAATTTTTACAGCATCTAAGTTAAGGTTGGTACTCTATAGGAAATATAAGGATTTTTAGTTTGTGGCGCCATCTATATATCAGGCCAAAGACTTTTCAGCCCATGTAGTACTTGGGCGAGTGTTCATTGTTTATAGTTTTACGTCAATTGTTCTTACGACTGCTGTTTCTTGTGAATGTTTTCAAAATTCTTTCGGAAAGTATTTACTGCAGGTACTTTTCCATTATTTGTTCCTACGACTATTTTTTGTGTTAATTTCATTTAGGCTTATACAATCATAAACTCTGCTTTCTATGAATTTACTTTGAATCTCTGTTATAATATTATTAAAGCATTATTAATCTGTAAAATTTCATAATGTCATTAAACCCAAAAAATATTTTAAAGTTATTATGCTTCACTTTCGAGGACGCAGTATACAATATAGAATCTAGAATAACAGATGAAGAAAAATCAATCGCTTCTCAACTTGCAGATTTGATAAAAGACGCTATCAATTTTGATATATTTAAAGAGACTTATGATACTTTGAACTGTATTGATGCTAGTGTGATTCCTGATGAAGTTTTAGTTGAAGACAATTCAGAAGATGTTTCGGAAATTGTGCAAGACGATACAAAATTCAGAGAAATTGTAGACATTGGTTATAAGAAGAGAATAATTATTTCCAAATTTAATTGACCTTGAAAATCGACCTCAAGGTCGATTTCAAGGTCGCCATCAAGCGCATCACTTTGAACTCTATAACTTTGGTCCTAAGCACTTTTTTCAGAAAATGTATCGTTTCAGAAATAATTAGCTATAACTGTTTCCACCTCCAGGAGTTGAGGGGTGCTTTCTACCCCTAAAAAGCGTATTTAGCCGAAACAAAAAAACACGTATTTTTCGGTGTTTAATAAGTATGTTAAGTTTCATTCAAATCGGTGAGTATCAGTTGGGTAGTGTTACTTGTCAATGAATTTGTAAACATGGAAAAAATTGGTCATCGTTATGTGATACAATACTTTCATTTGAAAGTCCTCAGTCCAACCAATATCAAAACGGAGCTAGATTCTATTCTGGGGGAGTCTGCTCCTTCGTTTACAACAGTAAAATATTGGGTGGCAGAGTTTAAACGAGGCCGTACGAGCTGTCAAGGCGAACATCGTAGTGGTCGACCAAATGAGGTGACCACGCCAGAAATGATGAAGAAAATCCACAAAATGGTATTGGATGACGTTGATTGAAAGTGCGCGAGTTAACAGACATGGTAGGCATTTCCAAAAGTGCTGTACATCGCATATTGACTGAAAATTTGGACATGAGAAAGCTGTGCGCAAGATGGATGCCGCGATTGGAACAAAAACAGCGTCGTGAGGATGTTTCAATCGAGTGTTTGGCGAAGTTTCACAGCAATAAAGCCGAGCTTTTGTGTTGATTCATAACCATGGATGAAACATGGGTCCATCACTTCACACCTGAGACGAAGGAACAGTCAAAACAATGGACCAAGGTGGCTTGATGGCTATTTTGAGGAGCTCGACAATTTCCACTATAAACAGGGTATCGAAGCTATTGAACATCGCTTGAAAAAGAGTATTGAGCTAAAAGGAGACTATGTAGAGGAATAAAGATATTTTTTCCCAAATTTTTTATGTATTCTTTGTTAGGTCAGGTACTTTTGGGACTACCCTCGTATATTACACTCCTGGGATTATTTTTGATTTATAATATTTATTCTAAATTTAAGATGAATAAGCTAAAATGAAAAAAGGAACTTTATGAAATGGAAAGAGAAATAAAGAAGAGGTGAAAGAGGAGGAAAAGGAGTTCTTCTTTACCTTTGATCCTATATTCGGTGATTTAAGACTTAAGCCTTAAAAGCTGACCAAACACAATCGATTTTTCTTAAATATTTTGTAGCTAATTTTTAGCTTTTTTTCTTATACATATACATACAGGGTCATCGGAAAGTATCGGACCCCTCTAATATCTTCAGTTAGAATACATTTTGGAGAAAATGTCCAACAGCAGTGTTGTATGGTTTCAAGCGGGGAGTAAGATGATGACCTTGACTTTGACCTTGACCATGTCCTTCATGATCATTTCAAGGTCAACCTTATTTTTTTAATGGAATCCCCCACATTTTATTGCGTATTCTTATAGCTTATCTCGAGAGCTTTCCAAGACACTATAATACAACATCTTTTCATTAAGTATTTTTTCAGTTATAAAAGTTTGAAATTAACAATTTGCTAAGTGGTATGTGATTCCGGCCAGTTAAGACAAGAGTGATGTATGATTCCGACCAGTTAAGGCAAGAGTGGTGTGTGATTTCGACCAGTTAAGGCAAGAGTGGTATATGATTCCGGCCAGTTAAGGCAAGAGTGATATGTGATTCCGACCAGTTAAAGCGAATTTCATTCCAATTGATCAGCTTGGGCAAAATATTCAATTGTACCAAGCAATTCACAACAAATGTTCAAATTGTTGCCCTTCAACAGCCTAGCAATGTGCCAATCTGTTATAAACAGCTGAAACCGCATTCCGGAACGTTTCCGGCGGTATTAGTTCTATATCTCGAGTTATTCTCCCTCTTAAATCATTTAAATCTTGAGGCTTGGTGGCATAAACTTTACTTTTCAAGTAACCCACGAAAAAGAATCAAGTGGGGTCAAGTCCGGAGACCGAAGTGGCCACTCAATATGACCCCTTCGCCCTGTCCTGAAAGACCTCATTCAAATATTGACGGACAATGACACCATAATGAGGTGCAGCTCCATCCTGTTGGAAATAAATTTCATCCATATTTCCACCAGCTATGTCTCGAATAGCTGGAACAATTTGTTCGCGAAGCATGACTGTGTGTACTTGTGCTGTCAAATTGCCTTCAATGAAGAAAGGGCCAACTGGTCTACCATTAAGAATACCAGCCCATATGTTAACTTTTTGTGGATATTGGGTATGATTGTTTCTTTTCCAGTGAGGATTAACGTCACTCCAGTATCTACAATTGTGTGTGTTTACATTTCCAGTCAGTTCAAATGTTACCTTATCAGAGAAAACAATATTATTAAGTAATAAAGGATCGTCGACAATCATCTCCATTATAAGATCACAAAATACGATGCGTCTATCAAAATCGTCTTCGGACAACTCTTGAACCAAATGGAGTTTGTATGGATGCCATTTATTCAATTTCAGAATTTTACTGACAGATGCATGACCGATTTCGTGTTTTTGTGCAACGCGATTGATGGAAATGTGGGGAATTTCAACGAAAGACTGTAAAACATCTAATGCCTTATCATTATTTGTTGTTGTTTTACGTCTACCAGATCTTGGGCGGCTTTTAACGCTACCAATGTCCTCGAAACGTTGAATAGTACGGATTACAGTACATTTGGAGATCCTATTATTTTCATTCCGAAAATTTTCATTAAATAATCGCGTTACTGTTTTATAACCTCTTTGTTGATCTCCCCATCCTCGCATCATTAACAGTGTTATTCGATCTCTTTCAGAAAGCTCCGCCATTCTTAATTAGAGCAAAGAAGAATTAATCAGATAAATGATAGGAAATTGATCTAAATAATTAAGTAGAGAAAAATACTAATTATTAAGTGTTGGTCCAACTATCGATTTGTTTATTTCAACTAGCACTAGCAAAAAGCTCGTTGAGCAACTGAAACTCTAATAGATCAATTAATAATATTTACGAAAAAATTCTGGGCTATTGGAAACAAAATGAAGATGTTTGGGACAATTAATTGAAGCGCAATGGCTTCTTTTGCTACAGAAACAATTTTTGGGGCTGTTCGTTTTCGTCCACGAGATGACTGCTGCTCGCTAAGAAGAAGACAGCACTGCATCAAAGATTCAAATCAGTGATCCGCATTGTTTGCTCAAGAGCTTGTATTACTATTGGTGCCTGCGAGAGTGAGACAATAAAGATCGGCCCCGCCAACGCTTTCGAGCAGATTCCCGCTAACGCCTTCGGACATCGAGCAGCTTCTCGCGATCACCTTCGGGCAGTTTTCCGCCATGGCCTACTAGCATAACCGCTTGAAGCCGTACAACTTTGCTATTGGACATTTTTCTAAAATGCATTCTTACTGAAAATATTAGGGGGAGCCGATACTTTTCGATTAATGTATTTTCTTTAAACCAATTAATTGGTCTCATTATTTCGTGCACAAAAGTATTAAGGTTATGATTACTGAAAACTAAATAATATTTTACAAGATATTTTACATTTTGTGTCAAAAAATTGTTAACTTCAAACCTTTATAACTCCAAAAGTAATGAAAAAATGTTTTATTATAGTGTTTTGGAAAATTCTCGAGATAAGCTATAAGAATATGTAATAAAATATTGGGAGTTCCATTTAAAAAAATAAGGTTGACCTTGAAATGACTTTGAAGGACATAGTCAAGGTCAAAGTCAAGGTTATCATCTTATTCCCCGCTTGAAACCATACAACTTTGCTATTGGACATTTTTTCCAAAATGCATTCTACCTGAAGATATTAGAGGGGTGCGATACTTTTCGATGACCCTGTATATATATATATATGTAATCATCATGTCACGTAGAGTTTTCGAGTTTCTTTGTAACTCCTATGGAAGCCACACTGGTCCTCTAAAGGTTAAAGAAATTACTTTTGCTTATGATAAATGCGTAATAAGTATTAAATAATGAAATCAGAAACAGAAGACATAAAAAGAAAAATATTTATAGAATAAAATTTATGAAAATTAACATTTAATGTCACTATGAAGTATGGGAAAAATATAACATTCATTGTTAAAACAAACAGCAAAACATTTTTTTTTATTTCACAAACTGGCCAAACCTGATGTTCAGAGAATTCATGAGCTTTACAAATACCAAGTCATTCTGAATCGCAAAGTTAATCTTCTATTGTCTCAGAATTTAATACCTTATAACCAAATATAACTGCGCGTTTTTTATAAAAACAAATAGATTCTATAAAAATAATACTTCCATTTTGTAAATAACAACAATTATCAGGAGGTTTATCACGCAAAGAAAAAGTACAAAATTCAATAGACTTATGCGCATTTGAGTAGCCTTCAGGAAGTTGACTGTGTTTTCTTAGATTAATTAAACGGAAATCAGATTTTGTATTTTTTATTGTCAAAGGATAAAATTTCGATTTTTCAGTCATTCTGTTCATGACTTGTGACAAAGGGAAATTACCGGTTCTAACTAATTGCTTCATTGTCTGCAAATAATCTTCAAAAATAAAAACGCTACCAGTTATGTAAATATGAAACCGGAATTTTTGAAGAGAGAAAATACACGTTTATTGTATGAAAATGATAAAAAATATTTTATTCGAAGTATTGCCCATCGCTAGCTATACATTTTTCCCACCTGTCTGACAATTTGTGGATGCCACGCTAAAAAAATTGTTGCTCTTTTGAGGCAAACTAGTCATCGAGCCATTTTCGTACATTTTCGTAAGAAGTGAAGCGCTGCTCAACAAATGCGTGTCCCATCGATTCAAATAAGTAGTAATCGGACGGAGCCAAGTCTGGTGAGTAAGCCGCATGCGAAAGTATTTCCCAACTAAACGCCTCGATCGTTTCCTTGACCAGTTTTGCTATGTGTAGTGGTGCATTATCATGAAGCAAAATCACTTTGTGTTGCCTTTTTTGATATTCTGGTCGTTTCTCATGCAAAGCTTGATTCAAATCGATCATTTGTTGTCGGTAGCGTTCAGTAATAACGGTTTCGCCAGGTTTTAGCAGCTCATAATAGATCACACCCTTCTGATCCCACCAAACATAGAGCATTGTCTTCCGTCCATAGCGATTTGGCCTTGCAGTCGATGTCGATGGTTCGCCTGGAGTTACTCATGGTCTTTTACGCTTAGGATTCTCAAAATATATCCACTTTTCATCGCCAGTCACAGTTCGATGGAGAAATGACTTTCTTTTGTACCTGGCGAGCAGCATTTCGCAAGTGGTTTTTCGGCTTTCCTGCTTTCCTGTCTTTCATTCAGTTCATGTGGAACCCATTTTCCCATCTTCTGAATCTTTCCCATGGCTTTCAAACGTATGGAGATGGCTTCTTGTGTCATATTTAAGGGGGGAACCTGGTTTATAGGGTCAAAATTTTCGAATTTTTTTTTTGCTTAATCGATAGTTAAACTATTTAAAAATATATTCCCAAAGTTTCAAAGCCCAATTCAAAGTATTTTAAAAGTTATAGAATACATGGTGAGTCAGCGTCGCGCAAGTATACAAGCGCTCGGCCGGAGTGGGCCGCGCGCTCACCCGATACAGATACGTGCTTCATGCCGGCACGATATTTGATTACACATTCCTATAGATTGTCACGTAGGTGTATGAGTGTATGCGTGTCTATGTGTGTATACGTGTGTATAGTTTACAGTTTCAACGATCAGTCTTGCTCTGATTCTCAACGAGTAAAGAGTTTCTACTTAGCAAAAGTCATTTGATAGTTTTAAATATGTATCCAAAAGGCTCAAGAAGTACTTCGCAGCGCATTTCGAAACCGCCGAAAAGAAGATTTCGTGGCAACCAGCATTCCAAGAATGAAAGTGATAATTTAGACGAGAGTATCAGTGCGAAAAAATTAAGTACAGTGAGTACTGATAATATTATTGTGAATCCATTACATTATTATATGTTGCGGGTTGAATCCGAATCGTTAACCAGTTGAACGCCGGGATCACCCAGATCTTGGGCGCGAGAGCGAGTGCGGCTGTTGACGACGAGAGTCAGCCAAAAGAGAGGACCGATCTGTTCTCGGGGCAATAACTTGCTTGAGATTCCGATGCGTTTTATTTGCTTTGACCCGGTACAGCGGCTTGCAGATCGCGGACAATGAAGCTGCGCCTCAATAACGAGACGGCGAAAGTAATCACGTGCCGGAGCGACGCGTTGTAGAGATTCGACGGTAGCCGAGCGGAACTTGAGAGAATTGAGTTCGAAAGCCGGATTCTACTGAACTCTATCATCACGATATCGATCGTGATATTTATAATTTTATATCTCTGATGCGGCTCAAGCCGATTGGCAGATTTGTACAAATCGTTGTTTGGCACAAAGATCTTGATGGTAAATACATTGTTTTGCCGTTAGTCATGAGACATTAGACTGTCGCAAGTTTCCTCTGATGGAAAGAGTGTTATTGTCACCGATACAATGATACAGTATAACGCGCCGAGACAACACCAATCGGCAAGACAAAGATCGAGCAAATAATTCGCTTGTAAACATGGGTGATTTGCCCGACTCGATGTTACCGGCGTCCAGCACACGCTCCGCGAGAATCTTCTGGACGATTTTAATGAGCACGCAGAACCGCCGATATGATTTTCCAATTCGGAACATTATAGAATCATAGAAAAAAGAAAAACTTATAAGTCCATTTTGACTTTGAATCCGTATGGCGAAGATTGCCCCGTAAAAAAAAGTGAGTGCGTCGGACACATTCAGAAGCGGATGGGGACGCGGCTTCGAAATATAAAAAAAAAGGAGAAGCTTGGCGGCAAGGGGAGATTGACCGATCTCGTCATAAAAAAATTAACCACTTACTACGGTTTAGCCATAAGACGAAATGTAGATTCTGTGGATGATATGAGAAAAAGCATAATGGCAACATTCTACCACTATTGCTCGACCGATGAAGAAACATGCCGAAACATGGAAATTGCCCCGCAGGCGCCGACAGTTGGTGCGAGTGGCGCAAAGCTGAAGCCGCCGGTCAACTCGTAAACTATAAACATCCTGCTCCAATTATAAAGCCTGATATTGAGAAACACTTTACTTCGATCTATGAAGATCTTTCCAATGAAGATCTTTTGACTAGATGTTTAGGCGAGCACACACAAAATTCCAACGAATCCTTCAATTCGACTGTGTGGCGTATCGCTCCCAAACACCTCAATTCGGGCTTTAAAATTGTTCAAATCGCTGCATATTTGGCTACTGGCATCTTTAATGAAGGCTACACTGCCATTTTATTAACAATGCAGTTATTAGAAATCAATATCGACCAGCAATGCAAAATGTTCGTTGATAATTACGATGCGTAGCGAGTTACGAGAAGGGAGCGGCGCCGAAGCAGCACGACCAAGGAAGCTCGCACAGCTCGTGGACTGGAGCAAATGCAACGAAACGAGTTTTATGAAGAAGCTGAAGGCTTGCAGTATGGCCCTGTTATAGCTGATTAGCATAAGATTGCGGTAAGTCTCCAATAAATGATATTTTTTTGTACCACAAACTTTAAACGCGTTTTTCTCGAAATATCATTTTCGTACTTTTTTAAAATCTGCGGGAAAGATAGAGAAAAAAGTAATTGATCAATCGACTTGATTCAAAGTGCGTTAGCTAGAGAATGAACAACCATTCTATGTGAACCTCAAACATTGGTAAAAACATTAATTTAAATAATTGTTATTGCATAAAAACGGAGAAAATTTTTTCTCAAAAATGTCATTTTTTTGTTCAAGTGATAAAAAGTTTTGTATTTTACGGTTTTTTAACCATGTTGTTGTTTCACATAGAATAAAAATACATGAAAATTAATAATCTTTTTGGTTTTTTTGTTTCAGATCAAAATTGCAGGCTACATTTTTCCCGCAGATTGGCCACTCGGTTGGCGAGGCGCTCTGATTAAAGATACACCATGGCGCCATTTTGCAATTATTTTACAATATAAAAATTTTTTTTACATCTTCAAATAGGCAGTTAAATATTATAAAAGTTTTAAGAACCTCAACTGCATCATTGTCAGAAAAAAAATTCATAAAAATCTCCTTTTTTTAGTCTCTTAAACCAGATTCCCCCCTTAATTGATCCGCGAGTTGTTGTTGCGTTTGAGCGACATCCTCATCCAACAATACTTGCAATTCGTTGTCTTCAAACTTTTTCAGTGGTCTTCCACGTTCTTCGTTCCTCACGTAAAAATCGCCACGTTTGAATTTTTTAAACCACTCAAAGCACTGTGATTTACCAAGAGCATGCTTACCGTAAGCTTCGACAAGCATTCGATGCGATTCTGCAGCAGTTTTCTTCAAATGGTAACAGAATGCTGTCCGCAAATCGTAGCTTCCAGGCACAAAATTCGACATGTTCAACGCTATTACAAACTATGCTGTTGTATGAAACTTGTATTGTTGTGAGTTGAAAATCTTTGTCAGATGTCAACAAATGGAAATGGCGTCAATGACGCGGTTTGACAGTAACTACATTGACAGCTAGGGCCATTTATGGGCAAATTCCGGTTTCATATTTACAGACCTGGTAAATGTATCTAAAGGCCCATGAGATAAATAGTAACGGGGTAAATATATAAGATTATGAACATTGTAAATTATTGTATGATCATCATAAAGTTCTCTAATAGTTTTGACAAAATAGATCATAAGCATATTGATTATTAATAATACATTGATCTCGGTCACACAAAATTCTAGTATCATAATGTAATGAATTTAAATAATATGTTCATTTTTAGATAGATAAGTTTGAATTATTACAGGACCCAAATATAATAAAAATAAACTAAATTCTGTTACTTTCCATCGAGGAAGTTCAACAAATGTCCGTGGTTTTCGACATATGTAACTGAAGAACAATATATTTGATCAATTGACGGAAATTGTGGTGACCGGCCATTTTGATATATTGTGGTCCATTTTGTTAATAATTTTTTTTGTAACTCCTAAATAAAATAAATGCATATAATCCGAAGGAAAATCATTCGCTATACTAATACTACTATTCTCAAATGGAGATTTAGAGTTTTTATAACTTTTTGGAACGCCAATTCTAAAATTATTGTCAGTACGTTGAGGAGAATCAATTTCTAGAAAGATTATACGATTTAACATAGTCACATCTTCCTGTATGAATTCGCCGCATCGACTATTATGAGACGGAAAATTACGTAAAAAATTTCTTGCCACATTATCAGCTAAAATTCCCTTGATGTGAACAGTGAAAAGATTATTGTTGAAATGAAATCCTGCAGCATTTAAAGATGTATATTCTTGTAAAAATTTAGAAAGAAAATCTTCAAGAGATATCGGTTTTCCCGTACCATGATAAGCGGCAATTACAAATAGTTGATATAATTGTTTATCAATGAGTTTGCCTAAAATTGACCATAATTCATTCTTCGAATTTTTTGGTAAAGGTAAACCATTTACATTTACATAAATATTTAAATCCGAAGAAAAGGAAGAAATATTTATTCGTAATTGATCTATTAATGCTTTTTGCAAACCATAGTATATGTTTTCCTGTACCAATATTAAAAATTTCATTCTTTCGCTGTGTTTGTACTAAAGTTTTAGTTGACAAAGGTAGATTTATATGACCAGCAGCTCTAAAATCATTTAGAAGATCATCGGTTGCAGTTTGAGATATTTTATGTTTTATTTGTAAAATGCTAAAAATATGCCATATTTGTAAAAATTTCATAAGATTGAAGGTTTTACATTCATTACTTTCATTACCTGACTCTTCGTTTTCTTCTAAATCATCTGCTAACTTATATTCAACATCAAGTATATTATTATCAAATTGATATGTATTAAAATTTTCAAAATTAAATAAATTATTTTCCGAAATATTTACTGCTTCTGTACTATTAGATTGATGACCTACGTTAGAAACGGAATCCTTTTTAGTACGCAATGACTCTAAATTAGCTAACGTGCTTTCTCCTGCGCTGTTGCTTACGAGATAAATCCAAAAACTTTTTTCGTTGGCGAGTTACATTTATCATAAGCAAAACATAAATAAGACAAGAAGTTACACCGAGAAATGTGATAAGTATTGAAAGCATTGTTAGGTTAGGCTTTTGCACTAGCTGAATCAGTCAAATATCGTCCTACCTTTTTATTTACTGCTCTGTCAAAATATTTGCGAGCTGCACCAAAGAATTGTCTTCATTCACTGTGCTCTGTCCTTTGATCAGCAGCAATTCCGCTGTCTTGAGGAACCTTTCGACAGAAAACGCCGTGAACTGCATCAACGTCAATACGTTCTGAAAGATTTCTTGACTCGTGTGCGTTGAAAATGATGCAAGATAATTTTCCATTTCTGTCCAAATCTAAAAACTGAAGTTCATTTTCAATGATAACAAATATATAAAATATTCCGTTGGTATTGTGAATATTATTCGCTTACACTGTGCAATTTGTAAGTCGACGCCGAGATCGCGACAGGCTGTTTCTAATCTCCTTGAAATACTGCTCGTTTTCCAGATTCCAGATGCTTTTCCAGACATTCACATAGTAAATCGAATAGTTATATCATCGACGTCTTTTAGACCTTACAATCGACATCTAATCAACACCTAATCGATGTCTAAGCGATATCTATTCGAATGTTATTTCTCCTTCGGATTGGCGACAGAAATAAGGTAACTTGTCGTTACCTTGTGACGTTACCTTGTGAAAAAGTGAAAATACCAAATATATCAAACGTAAAAAACGAAAAATAGATAACTAGTTCTAAGGCTTATAAAAATATCTAAAAAAGTAATATCTATTTTATATTTTATTTTAGATGTAATATATGATACATTAAAAAGATAACATTATGATAACTAAAAAATGATACCTATTATAATATATAACTTTATGTCAACTTTTAATACTGATCATTAGTTACCGTTTACAAGATATTTATTTGAAGTCAATAAATGGATATACATTAAATATATACCAAATAATAACTATAAGATACATTAATGAATTAACTATTAATCAACCGCTAACTGTTATTTAATCGCTAACGTTTTAATGAAGACGAATTATTGATATATATTTGTCATTTTATAGATACATCCCATAAGTTAATTTCAAAAACGTTAACCAAAAACCTTTTTTTTTGTTAATGGTGGGGAAAATCCCTAACAGATACTCTCCTTTTCAGAGGGAGCGGGCGGTTATGTGGGAGTTGCATCCACTAAAAACCCCATCGGAATGTTGTCACGAGGATCTTTTGGGGAGCCGAAGGAACTGGGCTACCATTATTTCTTCGACCCCCCAATCTAACTGGCCTGAAGCTCCATCCATGTATTAACTAATACTATAGGAAAAGGGGACATTCACCCTTTCCCCCGTCACCACCAACCCGCAGGTTAGTGCAGGGGAGAGCGGGATCCGTCCCTGTACCGGGCTACCCCGCTCTCCTTTACCACAAGGGTCCCACTCCCATGGAGGGTACCTGTTCGGCATTATGGCTGCAGCGGGGGCTAGGCCTGTTTCCCGCCCCAGATCCTGAGACCTAGACAAGCACGACCGGATCCTATTCCACTCCCCTCCCAGCGGCCGCCGCCAAACCCACCTTGTGGCCTTAAGGTCAGTCGGATGGACCTCCCCCAACACGGTGCCGCAGCTAAGAAGGCCCTCCTCCGGGAACACCACATAGGGGCAAGGGCATCCAGCTCCCGGGGTCCTATTCCCGCTGCCGGAGTCCCATTCCCGCAACCTTATCCAGCAAGTCCCCCCCCCCGCCACGACAGCATCGGCACCGCCACCACCACCGCAGACGCCAATCCCATCGCCGCCACTCATCCTGCTCACCAACCCTTCTGGGCTCCATGCGTTCCGGCACGCGCGCCGCAGGACCTCTCAGGCAGCAGGGGCAACGGTTTCCCGCCACTCAACCTGCTCACCAAACCTTACAAGGTCCCACTATCGCGCTTCACGGGTTCCCTCGGGCCGCAGAGGCGACGGCTCGGCTGATAGGTCCACAGCGGCCGCATCGACCGCACCGGCACTACTTCTGCACCACACCAAGCACAGTCCATTCTTCCATATTGTAGGGACTCTTTACCCGGGACATCGATGAGCACGTTCTCAAGGAGAAGCCCAGCACACACACCCCGGGCACCCGGAAGGTCCTCCTTCGAAGGTGAGACTGCGACGCAGCGCGGCTCCCTGGTACGGTTTTGGAGATCCAGGACCACGCACAGTGGGACACATGGGTTTTTTATGGACAAAAATCTAGATGACGTATTCTTAACCGATTTCCATGCTTTTTTTTTTAATTTACTCGCGATGAATTGCTCTACAATCGTATCGAGCCTGTTTTTTAAATTAGGCCCTCAATTCAAACTGGTGGACGCGCAAATTTGTCAAATGTATAAAATCTGTAAAATATCGAATATTTTTAGATCGGACAAAGTTTATACGGGCTTTCAAAGCCTCCGAGATACATATGTAAGATCGAAATTCTCAGTTTTTACCAGTAGAGAAGATCTGCAGTGGCCCGATATATTTTATACCTGCCTGATATCCCCACATTATCAATGTATTCTACTAATGAATTTCCGTATATATATTGCATATATATATATATATATATATATATATATATACAGGGTGTTTGATAGCTGATCAAGCAGACGAAAGTTGGAGATAGATTGGGTGTAGCCGAGAAGAAAAGTCATGTACCATAATACCAAATTGCCAATAGTTATCGAGTTATTTATCGAGTCGAGTTATTAATTAAAACATGTGAGCCAACGAGCGCGTAGAGAGCGGAGGGCGACCGCTGTAAGCACGTAGACATTTGATACAGGCGGAGTCAGCGAGTAACTGTAGGTGAGCGCGCGCGACGAGGAGCGAGCGAGCGCGAACGACGAGGAGCGAGCGAGCACAAGCGACAAGAGGCGAGCGAGCGCGACGAAGAGCGAGCGAGCGCGAACGATGTGGAGCGAGCGACCTATAACGAAAAACCTATAAAGAAAAAGCTCGCACGCTCCTCGTCGCGTGCGATCGCCCTTGCTCCTCGTCGTTCGCGCTCGCTCACTCGTCGTCGTGCTCGCTCGCCACTTGTCGCTTGCGCTCGCTCGCTCCTCGTCGCGCGCGCTTGTCACTTGTTGCTTACGTCGTCCCTCGCCGCGCGCGTTCGCCTACCGCCACTCGCTGACTCCGCCTGTATCAAATGTCTACGTGCTTACTGCGGCCGCCCTCCGCTCTCTACGCGCTCGTTGGCTCACATGTTTTAATTAATAACTCGATAACTATTGGCAATTTGACATTATGGTACATGACTTTTCTTCTCGGCTACACCCACTCTATCTCCAACTTTCGTCTGCTTGATCAACTATCAAACACCCTGTATACAGGGTGTCTCAGAACTTTGAGACACGGGCTCCGTAGGGACATAGAGCTAAGTGAAAGGAACAAAAAAGTCCTCTACCATATTGAAAATCGTAATAGTTTTTTAGTAATAACAGCCTAAAGTTAGGCGTTTTCCACGCGCAGCGCGGCCTATAGACGCTCCGCGGCAAGCTGTATGCGTAGGGGCTGAGCGATAACGCGGCTCGCGCTGACCGTCGCGCGGCGTCAAAGCACCATGACGCCATCGCGACGGTCAGCGCGAGCCGCGTTATCGCTCAGCCCCTACGCATACAGCTTGCCGCGGAGCGTCTATAGGCCGCGCTGCGCGTGGAAAACGCCTAACTTTAGGCTGTTATTACTAAAAAACTATTACGATTTTCACATTATTGTTACGTCCTGGAGGAGGAACGCAACTTGACGCTTGTTTTCGCAAGCTCCGACGTACTTGCAAGTCTGCAGTATAGATCAAGGATCGGAATGATCCCTTTATCTGACGCGGACGTACGTCGGTGGTCCTTTATTTAGGTCAGGGAACTGAATTCCTTTACCTGGGATAGGACCGTGAGCGACGATTGAGGAAAGGGAGGATTTTTACATTAAATAATTATTGGTGACGAGTGGTTGCATATTACTTACAAATTGTGCATTTATTGATATAAATATTAACTTTAAGTTGCAAGGAAATCGATTTTCAGATATATACGTTGTGTAATTATATATATATATATATATATGTGGTCGCGGTTCTAGAGGCAACTTTTAATTATTCCGAGGGATATTCAGGTACGAGAAGATCAGGTGTCGGGGAAGCGCGTGGTGAGGGAGAAGATCGACGCGAGGATGCCTCCGAGGGAGAGGGAGAATAAATAGGAATGTGGCCACGGAGTAAGGCCGCGTGGAAGCCACGCGTACCCCTTCGTAGAGGTGAGGTTGGAGGGGAAGGTGTCGAGGATGGGCTCCAAAATAAAGGAGAACCTATAGGAGATCGGTATTCGGTGGGACTCAGGGATGTTGGGGAATAAGATATAGAAAGAGTTCCGTGGGGAGAATCGGGAAGGAACAACAGATGAGAACGTGCAAATCTTGAAACTTCTGATTCGTTACGGCGAACAATGTAGTCCGGGCGATCTTGTAATGCGAGTTCTAATGAGGCGACTTCAAAATGTTCGCAGTTTTCATATTTTTCTGAGGTAGTTAGGTCCGTTTGAACTTGATAACATTGAGCCACTGCAATCGGATTCCACAATTAAGGAGACATGTCAACGGGGATAGAGAAAGGGAGAAAAAGGAAAGAAAAACGAGAGAGAGAAGAAAGATAAGAGAAGAGAGCAGGTAGTGAGGAAAAAAAACAATAAATGAGAAAACAAAACAAAAAGAAAGGCTTACTGTTGCTGTATGGTGGTTCCCTTTGGGTGAAGGATAATAGCCTGTTGTCAGCTTCGACTCCGGATATCGTATGATGACTGCCTTAGGTTCTGGACAGCGTCCGTATTTTCGGGGTTAGTGTGAAGACTGGTTACCGTTGGTGATGATAATGAGTCAACCGAGCCAATTTATAGAGAACCGAATGAGTAAAAAAATGTAGCTTGGTATATCCACTAGACACTAAGTGATTTAAGAGGAGCTTCTTTCTTGGCTGCTGGCTCGGCGAGAAGTGGCTGAGACTTTTGACTTTTCTCAAAAAGTCAGCTCGGTTGAGGGAGTGGGGTCTAAACTGTTATGCCCAAATATGGTCATAGGGCTGTGCTTCGAATGTTTTTAGAGGTTGAGTCAAGAGCGTAAGATAAACTTTTTTTTTTAGGAGATAGGGAGCATGTGGCAATAAGAGGATTTAGATAGTTTACAAAATGTGGCAGCTATCTTAAGAAGGAAATGTCGATAATTTTTAAATAGGATGTCGTGGTATTGTTAACGGAGACTCAGCGCGTGGGAACAAGATCGGAGTTGGTTTGGAGATTGGAATTTTCAAAGATTCTAGGGTTATCGCATCATGTGATAACATATAATAATAATAATAATAAATTCAATTTTCCTTGTTTATAAAAGAGGTCTAGAATGCACGAAGTCCGCAGGACGTAACATTATGGTAGAGGACTCTTTTGTTCTTCTCACTTAGCTCTATGTCCCTACGGAGCCCGTGTCCCAAAGTTCTGAGACACCCTGTATATATATGTAACATATATTGCTGGATTATTTATGAATTCCATAATTTAACGTAAAATCCTGATATAGGTGACAGCATATCAAGTCAGTACTTAGATGAAAATAACGGATTAAAGTCAATCGTGTGTAAACTGGCTGTATTAATGATGGTAATGCTTACCTCCTTTCATTCTGACGATATCGTCATGTGGTAAAATGTTTAATATATTTTTGTCCTTTTTGTAATTAAATAATATTTTGCAATATTATTTTTTATAATTTTATATTATTTTTCATTGGCTACTTCTTGGGAGAAGCGCAAGAAGCAAGCAATAAGAGTTTTAGAAAATCTTGTGCCCAACATAGCAGAATGCAGTCGCGACGAACTACTAATTAAGATATTATGCAGTATCATCTAACATCATCAGATCTGGTAATTAGTAGTCTAACACCCAAAAAAAAGAGAAAGATTTATCTGCAGAAACTAAAGAGTTATTACTTAATTGAAACAAAACAGCTTTATACATAAAATGACAATTTTGTACATTTTGACAAAATGTTACAATAAATATAAGATATGTTATAAATATGTTACAATATAAGTTTGTTAAGATACATTATAGATATATACAGGGTGTTATAAAAGTTCCGGAAGAGCAGAATAATTCGAAAAGTGTGAGTCCTAGAAAAAATGTGAAGTACTGGGTTTTTATGATTTTTTCCTGGCTATCTAACAGTGACCTTGGATTTGACATTAACAATGACTTTGAAGGTTATTTCAAGGTCAGATCAATTTTTTTTAATGGGACTCCATACTTTTGACCCCAGAAATGAAAAGAACGGAAAATTTTACGTTCGGATATGACCTTGAACACTGCCAAATTTGACCTCTGAAAGTCACATAAAGGTCTAAGCTTGTTTTAGGCTAAAAACGCGAATATCTTCGAAAATGCACCTGCTAGGGAGCAATGTTAAGCATAAGAATAAGAATGTAGAGGTCAACGAGGGACATTCAGCCCTGACCTTGCCCTTATTCTCAAGGTCATGAGTTAAAATTATTATATTAAGGTCAAACCGGACTTTTTTAGGACTGAAAATCCATACTTTTGACCTAAAAGTGTCAAGATTGAAAAATTTTACGTTCGGATATGACGGCTTCAACCTTGACCTTGTTCTTAAGGTTATGTGTCAGTCATATTAAGGTCAATTAATTTTTTTAGGCTGGAAACACATACTTTTACCCCCCCCATAATGTGAAAAGTGAGATTTTACGTTACGTACGAGGTCACACTCCGATTGTTTGTAATTCCTCAATATCGGGCGCCATTTTTGATCGGTCATCTTGAATTTGTAAAATCCAACGTCGGATTCGATTTCAGAAACGACTTCAAAAACTCCTTAAACGAGATCCAATTTTTGTTATTCTTAAATATCGGCCGCTATCTTGAATCGGCCATCTTGAATTTACAAAATCCGACGTTGGATTCGGTTTTAGCGAGCTCAAAAATCCCAGGATCGGTATTCGAAAAATGTATTCGCCATCGATAAAGTGTATGCTTCAAGGTTTTTATTTGTCTCGATTCTATCCGTGTCAAACAGATAATAGATTGTTTTTGAGTTTTCATCGATTTAACAAGTTTTGATGTCATTCTAGTCCGTTTAGAATTATTATCATACTATTATTAACGATCAATGGTACATTACTTATTATTTTTATTTCTTCATTACTTTACTTCATTTCATTACTTATTGTTATTATTATTATTTATAAGGCGAAGGTATTTCAATATCGACTGTATCTGGCACCAGCAGACGATTTGTAGAAACTGGGAGTAATAGAAACTGCCAAAAATCTGGGGGGCCAAGGTCCCAAACGACGGTCCCAGAAGAGCGACGATTTGAAGTAGCTCAATCATTTGTTGAAAATCCCAGATTGTCAATTAGAAAAGCATCTCAACAGCTTCAAATGAGTGTATTGCCAATTTCCAAAAATCTAAAGACCATTAAGTTCCACCCTTACAAAATCCATCTCCACCATGAGTTGAATGAGGATTATTTTGACCGCAGGGTGCAATTTTCAGAAGTTATGATGCAAAGAATTGATCAGCAACCGAATTTTTTGCATAACATAGTTTTTCAGATGAAGCGTCTTTTGAAATTACTGGTAAGGTAAACCGTCATAATTTTAGATATTGGGACAACGAAAATCTTCATTGGATGCTTGAAGCACATACGCAGCTACCTCAAAAATAGAATGTTTGGGCAGGTCTTTATGATAATCAAGTGGTTGGGCCCTTTTTATAAATGGGAATTTGAACTCAGAAACCTATCTGCAGCTTCTGACAGACCAAATTGTCCCATCAATACAGGAGATTGTTGATAATTGATTGGTGATAATTTTGATGACGTTTGGTTCCAGCAAGATGGGGCATCACCACATTATGGACGCATTGTCCGGAACTATTTAAACGATACTTTCCCTAATCAATGGATAGGTAGAAGGGAAACAATCGAATGGCCACCGAAATCGCCCGACATTGCACCACTTAATTTCTTTCTTTGGAGCTACATAAAAAATAAAGTTTATTTCACTAAACCTCGTAACCTGGATGAGCTTCAACAACGGATCATAGATGAATGTGCTGCAATACCTCCAGAAATGATTAGGAGTGCGACTGACAATTTGTACGTCCGCTTAGCACACTGTCAAACGCTCAATGAGGAACATTTTGAACATCTCTTGTAATCTCAGGCCGAGTTACAAGATGCTTTGCCTTCGGTGGCCGGGATTAATTGAACCTTGCCTTCAGTGGTTGGGTTTGAGACATCTTGCATTCAGTGGTCGGGTTTGAGACACCTTGCCTTAAGTGGTCGGGTTTGAGACACCTTGCCTTCAGTGATCGGATTCCGAGACACTTTACTTTCAGTAGACTTCACGATCAGTAAAGTAACGTAAAACGCATAATTTTGAGAGCAAGGTCAAGGTTAAAAACGTCATATCCGAACGTAAAATTTTTCAATCTTGACACTTTTAGGTCAAAAGTATGGATTTTCAGTCCTAAAAAAGTCCGGTTTGACCTTAATAATAATCTTAACTCATGACCTTGAGAATAAGGGCAAGGTCAGGGCTGAATGTCCCTCGTTGACCTCTACATTCTTATTCTTATGCGTAACATTACTCCCTAGCAGGTGCATTTTCGATGATATTCGCGTTATCAGCCTAAAACAAGCTTTTTGTGACTTTCAGAGGTCAAATTTGGCAGTGTTCAAGGTAATGTCCGAACGTAAAATTTTCCGTTCTTTTCATTTCTGGGGTCAAAAGTATGGGGTCCCGTTTAAAAAAATTGACTTGACCTTGAAGTGACCTTCAAAGTCATTGTCGAGGTCAAAGCCAGGGGAACCGACAGATAGCCAGGAAAAAATTATAAGAACCCAGTATTTCGCATTTTTTCTAGGACTTTATTTCTCGAGTTATTCTGTACTTCCGGGACCTTTATAACAACCTGTATGTTATGTTATGGATATGTTGTGTTATAGATGAGTTGTGTTGTAAGTGTTTTGTGTTATATATGTGTTATAAATATATCATAGATGCTTTAGATGTTTGAATATACAACAAAAGTATATACAAAGTGGTTTAAGCAGAAAAACATAGTAAAATATCAAAACCACATAACATATAAAAAGTATGAAAAATGATATAAAATTATAAAAAATAATATTGCAAAATATTATTTAACACGTTGAGCGCCACGCCGATTTTGAAGGCAGTCCCCATCAGGCCACGCGCGCCACTTAGAAGCGCTGGTATTATAGGGCCAATGTCTCTTATCGCAGTTCTGCTTATCGCAGAAAATCAGCATTACAGAATTCCGGAAGAAATTAGCAGTATATCTTACAAATTGTGAAAAAGAAGACATTTCATCGGACAATATTGCAAGAAGGTCTAAAAACAACACCAACTCCAAAGAAAACCTGGAAACGTTTCCAAAGTACGAAGATATTGTAAATCATGTTACGATAAAAATGTAACAAAAGATAGTAGAGAAATGGCCAGGAAAAAAACTAAGCGAGTTGTCACATTTTGTAATATCTGTAAAGGAGAACCGTTTTTATGTTTACCGTGCTTCAATGAAATCCACTAATCCTGTAATATGTCAAAATTAAGTAAATTTTGAATAAATTTTCTGCAATTCCATAAAAGAGTGTAAATTTTATAGTTCTATATCATGTTATACGCTGTCAGCCAGCTGTTTTTCGCGGCCTATGTGAAAGGTCAGTGTCACCCAGCGGTGGCAGACACAGCCTAAATGTAATTTCAGTGTCAGCCACCGGTGGTTGACGCGGCCTAAACGGAAAGTCCAGTGTCAGCCACCGATGGCTGACGCGGCGCTCAACGTGTTAATTACAAAAAAGACAAAAATATGTTAAACATTTTAGCACATGACGAAATCGTCAGAATAAAAAGAGATATGTATTACCATCATTAATACAGCTAGTTCACACGATTGACTTTATTCCGTTATTTTCATCTGAGTACTGACTTGATATGCTGTCATCTATATCAGGATTTTACGTTAAACTATGGAATTCATAAATAATCCAGCAATATATGTTACATATATATATATACAGGGTGTTTGAAAGCTTATCATGCAGACAAAAGTTGGAGATAGATTGGATGTAGCCGAGAAGAAAAGTCATATACCATAATGTCAAATTGGCAATAGTTATCGAGTTATTAATTAAAACATGTGAGCCAACGAGCACGTAGAGAACGGAAGGCGATCGCAGTAAGCACGTAGACATTTGATACAGGCGGAGTCAGCGAGTGACGGTAGGCGAGTACGCACGGCGGGGGGCAACATAAACGATAAGAGGCGAGCGCGCGACGAGGAGCGCGACAAAGAGCGAGTGAGCGCGAACGACGAGGAGCGAGCGAGCTATAAGGAAAAAACTATAAAGAAAAAGTTCGCTCGCTCCTCGTTGTTCGCGCTCGCTCGCTCCTCGTCGCGCTCGCTCGCCACTTGTCGCTTGCGCTCGCTCGCACCTCGTCGCGCGCGCTTGTCACTTGTCGCTTACGTCGTCCCTCGCCGCGCGCGTTCGCCTACCGCCACTCGCTGACTCCGCCTGTATCAAATGTCTACGTGCTTACTGCGGCCGCCCTCCGCTCTCTACGCGCTCGTTGGCTCACATGTTTTAATTAATAACTCGGTAACTATTGCCAATTTGACATTATAGTACATGACTTTTCTTCTCGGCTACACCCAATCTATCTCCAACTTTCGTCTGCATGATCAGCTATCAAACACCCTGTATATATATGTGCAATATATTGGGAAAAAATTCGTGGCGTTTTTTTAGTAAAATTTAACTAGTTTTCTTATAGTGTGAAAGTGAATTTATTTAAACCAAATATGATCCATTATTATCGACAATGTTTCGCCATTTTTCGGATTGAGCCATAGTGCCATCGGTGAAGAACTTCTGCGGTTTCTGGTTGAAAAACTGATGTTGTGGTGATTCAGAAAAACTGAATCATGTGGTTTTCACAAGCTTCTTTTGAAACCAGCTTAATTCCATTGAGAGTGTTCTGCAGAGACCGGAACAAGTGATAGTCAGAAGTTGCTATGTCTGGACTATACGGTGGATGCATCAAAACTTCCCAACCAAGCTCTCGCAATTTTTGACGGGTCATCAAAGAAGTGTGTGGTCGGGCGTTGTCATGATGGAAGACAACACCTTTCCTATTATTCAATTCGGGCCGTTTTCTTTCAATTGCCTGGCATAATATCTCTAGTTGTCCACAGTAGAGTTGAGAATCAATCGTCTGACCAACTGGAAGTAGCTCATGGTGGATTCCCTTCCAGTCCCACCACACTCACAGCATCACCTTTTTCGGCGTCAATCCTGGCTTCGCGAACGCTTGTGACGACTCACCTTTCCTTATCCACGATCTTTTATGCTTCCGATTATCGTACGTAATCCATTTTTCATCACCGGTTATGACACGTTTCAGAAATGGCTCGATTTCATTGCGTTTTAGCAGCGCATCGCAGATGTTAATTCGGTCTACCATGTTTTTCGCGCTCAACTCATGAGGAACCCATACATCGAGCTTCTTTTTGTAACCAGCTTTGTGTAAATGGTTCAAAACAGTTTTGTGGTCAATGCCTAGCTCCATACCAATATCGACACTGCTGATATGTTTATCTTGCTGGACTTTTTCAAGAATTTCATCAGCTTTTTCAGTGATTGGACGACCAGAGCGTGACTCATCTTTCACATCAAAATTACCAGAACGAAAGCGAGCGAACCATTTCCGCGCAGCAGATTTTGATAAAGTACCTTCACCGTACACAGCACAAATTTTTTCACAAGCCTGCGCAGCGTTCTTCCCTTTGTCGTAATAATATTGCATAATATAGCGCAATTTTTCATTACTTTTCTCCATTTTCAAACGCAAACAACTTTCCAACCACTGCACCAATTTCGACGTTTTGGTACACTCAAAGTAACGCTCGAAGTGTCACCTTTCTAACGAGCGTTTAGTGGTGTCACTGCGATCTGTGTTTCCTGAGTTTTTAGGATTTTTGTGCCCTCCTGCTCTCTCGCCGATGCAAGTGGAGGGTAGGTTCCTAAATTAACCTAGGCGTGTTGTTCTTCTTTGGTCCCTTTATTGCGCACGTGCCTGCCAGCTATAGAGCACGTGAATCACAGGTACAACTTATGCGCCTCGAAGATACAAAGACAGTTCTTGCGCTCGCACGACATATAAGTCACAGCGGGACTCGTACGTATATGTGTGTGTGGGCCGAACGGAGCCGATGCTCCTGCCTGCCAGCTCTCGCACAATCGCGACCGCGTGCAAAAATCGCGGTGTCACACACGACAAAAAACAAATACTCAGGCTATGACTAGCGATCGTGTTATCCGTTAACTCTGTGAGCGCTTCCAACGGTTACTGATTCGTTGCTCTTTTTTCCCCGCACGAGTGACACTTGCGCTCTCTATAGCGCCGCACGGAGAAACGGATGTGTGCGCTTTGGGGAGCTCAAAGTCCCCACAAGTTATTTGCAATTGACGCCATCTATCGGGAATAACGCCACGAACTTTTTCCCAGACCCAATATATATGCAAACTCATTAGTAAAATACATTGATAATGTATGTGGGGATATCAGGCAGATGTATAAGATATATCGAGCCACTGCAGACCCTCTCCACTGGCAAAAACTGAGAATTTCGATATGTATCTCGAAGGCCTTGAAAGCCCGTATAAACTTTGTCCCTTCCAAAAATATTCGATATTTTGCAGGTTTTATACATTTGACAAATTTGCGCGTCCGCCATTTTGAATTGAGGGCCTCGATTTAAAAAACGGGCTCTATACGATTGTAGAGCAATTCATCGCGAGTAAATTAAAAAAAAGTATAGAAATCGGTTAAGAATTACGCCATCTAGCGATTTTTGTCCACAAAAAGACCCATTTGTCCCACTGTGCCACGGGACTCCGCACCACCGCCGTCCCACCTCCGGACACATTTTCACTCATACCGGGCTTGGCCGGCACGGACATGGGTCCCTATATGTTCTGGTTCAGGGCAGAGGGGGGACTCCTGACAGGGAGTCCCCCCAGCTTGCCTGCCCCATCGTCAGAGCTGGTTCCCATGCCCATTAGGGACTCATGCGACGACGACACCGAGGGGAGAGGAGGTAAGCACGCTTCCCTTGTCTCCTTAACCATCAGCCCCATCCCCCCATGAAGTTCCGCCCTGGCCAGCCAAACTCATGTGGCAGATTCCGGATGTTCATCCAGACCACCAATCGTCATGTGCCACTGCGTGCTAACGAGTCCGACATCTCCGGGTTTTTACATTAGGTTTTCCTTCCCCTGACCAAAAAGGCAACCTGTTCTACTTGAGTGATGACCCGGCAAAAGTTATTGCGGCTTGGTTGGGATCTTTTGGTGCACCCACAGTATAGTCCGGATCTTGCACTTTTTTTATAACTTTTTTTTATAACGGTGGGGAAATCGATCATGAATACCCCCGCCTCTTGGGGGAGGCGGGGATTATGTCAGACTTCTACTGACTAAAATTCCACCGGGATATCTACCGGTCGGGCTGAAGTGGGGGGGGGGGAGCGAGTCAGGGGAATTACGCCTGTATTACCTCCCCAACACCCCGGCCCCAGGGCTCATGTCCCACACCCGACTAGCGCGCCCCCTCCCACTGAGGGAGTCGGGGGCGCGGTACTCCGGCCGGTTGCCCGGCCGGGTTGACCTTCCGGTTCAATTTCTAGAGAGAGGGGTACCCACCATCTCTCCTAGCCCCTCTTGCTAGTCAATGGGGCGGGGGAGTGAGGCCCATCCCCAAGCGGGGCTTCACTACCCCCCTACCTATTCCTACCGGCACGCGGGGGAAGACGGGTGGATTACAACCTCCTCCCGTCGCCCCTCCTCCGCGCGTCCGAAGGCGGGCCCGAGGCGGCCGAGGGGGTCCCCGACGAATCGGGGGCGTCTCCTCCTCGACCGGCGCCACCTCGGGCCCGCTGTCTATCCCCGGGGATAGGCCGCCCTCTCCGTCGCCGTCTCTGACGGCAACCGGGCCGACGTTCTCATTCAGCGGCCTCCTTCTGGGACATAATGTCCTTACAGAAAGAGACCGCTACCTCCCATGCCTCCTCGCTCCCGCACATGGCACAAACCATGCGCGGAAGCGAGAGTGCCTCCATCCGACATCCCACCGCCCGGGCCAAGACACAGCGCTGCTGATTCCATGCCTTGCATGCAGTCAGCGTATGTTGCGCCGTGTCTTCTAGCGCCAGGCAGTGGTGGCACCTCGTGGTTGGTTCCTTTTCGATCTGATGCAGGTACTTCCTGAAACACCCGTGTCCGGTCAGCACCTGCACCAGGTGAAAGGAGAGTCCACGTCTCCTCCTGTCCGCCATCTCTGGCAGACAGGAGCGGACGGCCTCGGCCGTTTGGAGCTCGGAACTTCGGCCATACTGGCCGACCTCCGGTCCAGGACCCGGGCTTTGGCTTAGATCTTCAGGACCGCCAGGCCCTTAGTCGATAACCCCTCCCCTTCCTCCCCGCGGAGTTCCTTCACCCCATAGAGGATATGCCTTTCCTCCACGAGGAGTTCAATAGGAGGAGAGCCGGCCAGGGTGCTCGCCGCCATGTATGACACGGTGCCATACCCCGAATTGCCCTCGTCACCGCATGGCCTGGCGCACGAGGTTCTTATTGTTGTCAGTGGCCATGAGTCGGGGCGCCCATATGGGCACCCCGTAAAGGGCGATCGAGAGCACAACACCAACATACAGGCGGCGAGCACGCCAACCTGGGCCCTCCTGGGTCTGCATCAAGTTGACCAAGGCCAAACCTGCTTTGCGGACCTGGGGAGCCAGTTGCCTAAAGTGCGATTCGAATCCCCATCGGCCGTCCAACATCAGGCCCAGATACTTTATCGTGGGCTCGATGCGGACGCGGACTCCATCCACTAGGACCCGGGAGCGCGGCGGCTCCTCATGACGACCGTCATGAAAGTACATGGCTTGCGTCTTGTGGGGAGCCACCTTGAGCCCCAGGTCACTGATGGTGTCCACCACCGATGCTAATGCCACTTCCGCGCAGAGGCGGGCTTCCCCCCAGTCCTCCACCGGCCACCACTAATGTGTCATCTGCATAGCAGATAACGTGGCAGCCGGGAGGGAGGGGAGAGCGTAGCACTCGGTCGAACGCGATGTCCCATAGCAGGGGCCCGAGAACCGACCCCTGCGGGACACCGCGCTCCATGGTGCGTCGGCTCTAGACCCCGCCTCTCCCCGAGTAGGCGAGATTTCTGTCCCCGAAGTAGGCCGACAGGATGCGTCGGAGATGAACGAGCATGATGCACGAGGGCCCGTCCGATCTCCGGCCAGGGCAGGGTGTTGAACGCATTCGTAATGTCGACCGACACCGCGAGCAACACCCCGCCCCCCTCCTCCACGACTGTACGGCTCAGGCCCCGGACGTGCTAGATCGCATCCAGTGTCGATCGTCCAGGCCTGAACCCGTACTGGTTGTCGCGCCCTCCAGGAACAGATGTTGGACGAAGCGGTCGGCATTGATGCGTTCTAGCATCTTGTCCGCTTCGTCCAGCAGGCATATTGGCCTGTAGGTCGACGCACTACCGGGCGTCTTGCTCTCCTTTGGGAGGAGGACCAACTTGGCCCTCCTTCACTCTGGAGGGAACACCCCCTCCTTGAGGCACTCATTGATAACCTCCCGCGTTGCGACGGACAGGTTCCCCTCGCCGAAGGTGGGAGCCCAGGCGCAGCCAGGAATACCGTCGGAGCCAGGGGCTTTGCCCTTGGCCCCGAGCTTTCTCCTGGCCCTGGCGAACTCCTCTGGCGAGACCTCCAAGCCCTCGTCCCAGTCCCCGTCCTGTCGTTCAGGAACGGGGCCATCTAGCAACGTTTGACTTTGAGAGACTGTCAGCTTGTACCACCAGGTACAAGTAACAATGCCTCTCTCTGTAGTCGCCGTGCGCTCGGGATAGCACTAGAGATGTCGCTTCCGAACGACATCTCTCAACGTTATCTGGGGAGGGGAGAGTGTCGTGAGCGTGGAGCGTCAGATAGCTCAGTGGTCTAGAGCAGTCGCCCGGCAAGCGAAAGACCCGGGTTCGATTCCCGGTCTAGCGACTACCGCGCTCTCGATATTTTTCTCTCCTCGGAACGAAAAATGAGATGCAGGTCCCGAACGCACGGCGTCCCGTCGCCACCTAATACGCCCTCCTTCTTTCATGGTGGAGGGGAGGCCTACCTCCACTCTCGGGAAGAGGGTCGAGAAGTCCCTCGAAGTCCTGTGGGACCGTGGACTCCGGCGGCGGGGGCGCCCACGGACGAATCTTTCCGACAGTCTGCTTATAGGGGCGCCCCCACAGGTCCTCATCCAGGGAGCCCCCAGGCTCTCTTTTTCGCGTCGGTTATGGCGGCCTTGAGGGCTCCCCTCACCTGAAGGTAGCCCTCTTTCACCCTTGTGGCATCCCCGTCTTGTTGCTGGGCCCGTGTATATTCCCGTTCGGTTTGGACGGAGGCCTGCCGAAGATCAGCGATGTCCTCCGTCCACCAACAAGCCGACGCCACGATACCCACTATCTGCCTAGCCTTCTCCTGGGGGCTGGAGTCCCACTCACCTGGCCTCTGATCGAGATGCCAGGTGGCCACAAGGATGACCGCCTGGAAACTGTCCGCGTAGCCGACCGAGGACCCATCTTTTGAGGAGGGGAAAATCCCCCTCCCCTGAGTAGCGGTGCAGCACCCGCTGGAGGGTTGGAAGATGGAGAGACCACGTTATGTATCGATGATCAGATAACGTTTCACTCCCCGTCTCCATCACCCACTCTCGGAAGATCCGGGCGGCCGAAGGGGAAGCCCATGTCAAGTCTATGGCTGACTCCCTCTTCGGCTGCACGCAAGTGCTGGTCGACCCCCTGTTCATCAACAGGAAGCCGAGTCCTGCCGCCAGTCGACCACGGCCCTGCCCCGAGGCTTCTCTTGCCAGAGACTACAGCCCCACTCAATCGAGTCGTTAAAGTCTCCGGCTATAACGACGGGTCGAGGGTGGCACTGGCGCACCACGTCTCCGATCCTGTCGAGAATCCTCATAATACGGGCAAAGTCACCGAAACCGACCTTATTTCTGCAGTGGGGAAGATAAACCTCCACTACAGTGATGGGCCCCCAATCAACGGCCACGTACGAGATCCCCTTCTTCCTGAACTTGCAAGGGGGGACTCCGTTGCGGGATTAACCATCACGGCTACGGAGCCGTCGCGGCTGCCCGACCAGTTTGAATTACCGATCGGCACCTACGACGGCTCGGTGGTCACCCTCAGCCCGGCGCCCAGTTCCGTATGCCTATGTACCCACAGGTCTTGGGCCCGGGCGCCGCGGCCGAGGTTGGCCTGAAAGACCCTGAGTAGCGTGAAGGCGAAGCCGTTCACGCCTCCTCCAGGCGTTCTACCTTAGGCTCCTCGGAGGAGACATCGGGCGACATCGTAACGTCGCTTCAGTCTCCCCCGAGAGAATATCAGCCGTGGTGGCCTCTACGACGGGTGCCTCCGCGGAGGCCACGGAGACTACATGGGGGATACCAACCTCTATGACCCCCTACCTCTGAGTAGTATGAGGGGGGGTCATCTAATGGGGGAGTCGGGAATGACGTGTCCTCCAACTCCCCCCAGTCTACAGTTGTTGGGGGTAGTGCGCTAGGCTCCAGCCTCCTCACCTTTTCCGCCACGGCCGTTGGGAGGATGATACTGCCTCTTCCACCGCTGTCTCTTCCTCCAGCTCCGTCGTAGGAGCGGTGGTCACCTCCATCACTCCCCTCTTTCTCTTCTCCCTCTGGGGCAACGACTCCTCCGGGATCTCCATGGCAGGGGTAAAGGCACTGGCCTCCTCCTCCACCGTCATAGGTTCCGCCTTCCTCGTTGGAAGGAAGGCCGGCCTGACCTCCCCCCTATCCGCCGTTTCCCTCATTGGAAGGGAGGTCTGCCTGACCTCTCCCTTGTCCTTCGGGGAAGGGGGAGCGTTCTCTGTCTCCTCCCCAATGCCGGAACCGTCCGACTTCTTCGTTCCTCCCTTCCTTTTCCTCCGGCTCGAGAGAGGTTTGCAGGCAGATCCGCCCACCTTATGGTCGTTCTAGCGACTTTCCTGCCTGCATCCGCGCAAACGGCGCAATGCGCCGTTGTCACCCCGTACTGCTTGGCGCGGTGGCCGGGGTTACCGCAGCGATAACATTGATCGCTGAGGTCGACGGTGCTCGTGCACCGCTCGCACACGTGCCCACGCTCCAGACAACTGAAGTATAGCACGGCGCGAGCGGGCAGCACCGTCATCCTGGCGTGGGTCCAACCCACCTGGACCCGCTCCGCGGCGGCGACCTTAGCGGCCGCCGCCAACGGACACCGCACCACCACAGCCTCTGTGGACACCGCCTGGTCCCTCGCTGGGAGAGACTGAGCTAACCCACGGATACCTCAGCGGGTAGGCATCTCTCAGCGAGGGACACGGCGGTTACCACTTCATCGGTCCCGGTTGTCAGGTCCAGGCCGATGAGTCGCATCATCGCGAGCTCCACCGGTCTCTGGACCCGATACCTGAGGCATTTTACCACCGTCAGCCGGCAGAACTCCATCGCAAACAGGTCAGCGGGTACCTCCGCGTTGAGGCCAGGCACCTCAATAAGCAAGGCCCCTCGTAAGGGTCTGGCGGACCCTGAGGGATCCTGGGATCCCCGGTCCGTCGGCTTAATTCGGTGCCTGGCCTCGACCTTGAAGTCCTTGTAAGCTTTTAGGGGGCACGTCACTGTGACGATCGCCGATCTGGGCAGCTTCGTCCTCGCCGCCGCCACCGGTCCTCTCTTCTTGTATCCGGAGAAAAGCTGAAAGGGGGGAGGGCCGCTCCTCTTCTTCTCCTCCTCCTTCGCCTTTTTCTTCTTCCTTCTCCTCACCACCTTGGACCATGTTTCAGACCCTATAACATTCCGAGGTTGGGAAGCCCTTTGGGCTCGCTGGAAGGGGACTCGGCCCGGGTCCCTTTCAGCCCTTCAGGTGTTAAGCCATCCTTCCTCCCCTTGGTCCTCCTGGAGGAACTCGTTCCAGGATCCCTCTGGTCCTGAGCTGGTCCTTTCGCCTTCTCCTTCTGAGAGGAAGTCGTCCTGGCAATCTGGGAAAGGCCCGGCTTGGGTCCTTCCTGGCTTGATGTTCAAGCCTCGGCTATTTCTTCCTGCTGTTGCTGCTGCTGCTCCTCGATCTCCCTCTTCTTCTGCCTCATCCTCTGCTCTCTCCCCTTATGGGCCTCTTTCGGTCCGTTTAACCGGCGTCGCCCGTCGTCTCGTCCCTCCCACGCTCCCATCTCTAACCGGATTGGCTTTTGCCTTCCCGGTCGGAGGGACCGGAGCGGGGGAGGGAACAGGGAACGGCGGCGCCGGACCAGGAATAGAGGCCTTAGACCCCTGGCCCCCACGAGCCTCGCTCTGTCATCGAGGAAGCGGTTAATCTCCTGTGAAAGCGATTGTACTCCGCCTCCCCGTCAGAGGGGAGGCCCAGATGAGCCAGGGAGTCATCTAAGGCCTTGGAGACCCCTTTCATCGCAGATCTTCATGCAGAGGGGACTCCTCCGGCAAGTCGTCGTTATACAACGGAATCTTGCCGGTGGGTCCCCCCTCCTATCCTCCTCCTAGGAGCTGGAAGATTAATATGATTTCCCTTTTCTTCCTAGTCACCCTGCTCCTCTTTGTCCTCTATGTTCCAATACGTGTCCTCTCTGCCGCCGATGTGCTGCTGCCGCTTCCGCATAGGACTTCCTCGCCGGAGTTAGGGGAACTGGTGTAAGGACTGTGGCAGGACCGGTAAGAGCCTCCCTGGCCGCCATCATCTCCTGCAGCCTTCTGTTCCCAAGCTTAAATTCCCTCAGTTCCTCCCGGAGTTTGTCCATCTCCCTTTTAAATTCGCTGATAGAGTCCTCCCGGCCATTCTGCGCCGCGACTCTCGCAATGAGGGTTGACAGAACGGCCTCGGAGGTCGCCACGGTTCAACAGTGACACGAAGGTTCCCTTGAGTGTGTTGGACCTCCGTGCCACCAGTCAAACCGCACCGACTGCACGGCCCACCTCCGAGGCCAGTTCTGCCGACCCGGCCTCACGTAGTAGTGCTCTGGAGCGGGGTCCTTGTAGACCTCCTCGGCAGGACGTGTATCCTTCATCGTGCGAAGGATGCCTCTGATGCGAGGAGGTCTTCAATCTCCCGCTCCAGGCGCCTTACAGCCTCCCCCCTCTTCCTTAACGCCTCCACCTCCCTACGTATGCCGATCCCCTTCCCAGATACTACCGGCCTACCTCTCGGTCTTTTGACCGGTACCAGCGCTAATGTTGTTGCTGGCTGGGGTGTCTCCCCCAGCATGGATAAAACCGAGCTCCCGCTCGCTGTTTCTCTCCTCCTCTTCCCGTGAGCAGTGACGTCGATGGTGTTGACGGCGGTGGTGGTAGTGGTGGCAGTAGTGGTTTTGTTGCTAGTGGCAACAGTTCCACCCCTGTTCTTCCTCACCACCTCTATCCTCGGGCCCTGGGAAAGAAAAATATCTGAGCGGACCACCGGTTTTCCGAAGACCCTCCGTTATTCCCGCCCGCGCACGCTCGTTCCCCCCTTCTACTCGAGAGGGGTCCCGGCCTGTTTGCCTCCTGGCCCCGGACGGGGATTTTGGTGTTCGTCCCCGGGGACTTATTTGCTCCCTCGTCAGGTGGCCGCCTCTCTTCTTCCCGGGGGCTCACCTCGCCCTCCTCCAGATGGGGAGTGCTTCCGGTTTCGATCGGGGACCTCTCCCCGCGTGGCCGTCCTTCTTCTATCCGCAGGCTCATATGGCTTGCCTCCCGACGGAGGCGGCCCTTCCAGCTGTTAGCTGAGGTTCCTCCCTCGCTAGACGGCCGCCTGGTCTTCTTGGCGCGCAGGCTCGCCTTGCCAGTTCCCCGATAGGAACGACATTTCCGACTTCGGTGTTTGATCGGGGAGGACCGCGAGGAGTCCTCGTCGGAGGGGGACTTGCTCCCTCACTCCTGCTCCGAAACGAACAGTAGGCCTTCTTGTACGGCCCGTCGTCTGTTGACGACAAGGAGAGGGTCGGAACTACATCCTCTCCATGATGTTTCGCAAGTGCATGTTCCACCCAGGATCCTGCGTAACAGTCTTGGGCTAGCCCATCGCACGATGACGACGTGGGAGTGGGGGAGGGACAATATACCCAACCTCACGCCGGTTCCCAGTTCCGAGTCCTAGGACGTTATTCGCCTAAATCATCATAGTATGTCCACCAAAGTGTCGGATTGTTACGAGCCCAACCCACTCGAGTTTGAATTCGGAGTTTTCCTTCTCCTAGACCGGCTGCCTCAAGACTAACGAGCCCGCTCTACCCGCGCTGTAGGGACCTTCGGGTCATACAAGTACGACCCTCCAGTCCCTGGTTATTTCCTGGACGCAGCTGCTCATTCAGGAGCGGAAGCTCTTAGTCCAGTCCCTCCATATAGACCATTCCGGCATGGTAGAACCTGCCAGGGGCCGAAACCCCCGCCGGCACAGCTCTGTACATCACTGGGATCTTCAAGCCCCTCACCGCAACAAGGTGGCGCCTAAGGTGGGGGGGGAGTCCGGATCTTGCACCTTCAGACTATCACTTGTTTCGGGTGCTACTGAACAATTTGAATAATAAAATCTTCAGTTCCCTGGACGTCCTCAAAAACCACTTGGATGATTTTTTTTCCCAAAGATCTCAGGACTTCTATGAAAGAGGGATAATGAAGTTTGAGAGATTGCAGAAAGTCATTGAACAGAATGGAACATATTTAGTTGATTAATATCGTTTTCTTTGCTACATATTTTGCGTTTAAAATTTATTCGATTTTCTTTACGGAATTATGCATAGACCCAATATAATCATACTTTATTCAATTTTATAGATCAAAAAATATTTGTATCAACGTGCAATGTAATGTTTGCTTTCACATCGTAATATTTCAACATGTAAATAAATTATTGAATGCAATTTGTAAATGTTGTAATTAAACTGTAAATTTAAGATAAATATATACTAAAATTATGCTTAAGTTGTATAATAATTGTTCCTTATTGATAAAATTTACTTAATTTTAAATCCTAATTTTTCCAAAAAAATATGTTTTTTTAAAATAAAAAGTTTTATCAATCTTATGTTGCCAACATTATAGATTTAATACTTATTATAGGTTCACTTTAATAGAAAGACAGTATATTTGCTTAATCAAGAGGACTCCCCTGATGGATGCCATCTTGCCGTAGTGGAGAAGCTCGGGTGATTCAAACCATCCTGGATAGTACCTCCGGGTAACCAGTGGAAAGGTCAGGTAGAAGGAGTACTGGATAAGAGCATTTTGGTCCCCCATGATGCGCCACCTACCTGGTGGGGGGGAGGGTGTACTGGGATCCAATGATCTCTCAGGGCTATACTGGCGGAAATTGTGTTAATTTCCGATAGGCCCAGCCGTGCCGGACAGACCTGAGGCGGTAGGATCCGAAACAAGAGCTCATCTAGGGGTAATGGTCCTCGAATAAACTCTACTCCTCTCAAGCTATGGTGGATATTAGAATCGTGCCTATGGCTGCGTGATCGTGGGGAGGTTAAAACAGCGCAAGGGAACCAATTGCGTTGCTATTTATAGGAGACTTGAATAAGTTCTCGTTGCTTTTTCGTGAAAATGAATGCTTTATTTAAAGAAATTGGTAAAGAACATGTCATTGAAAGTATTGTCCATCGCTAGCCACTACTTTCTCCCATCTTTCTGGCAGCATACGAATACCACGTCGAAAGAACGACTCATCTTTTGAGGTTATTACGAATCGACCCATTTTTTAGCATCTTCATAAGAATGGAAGTGCTGCTCAGCCAGGCCATGAGTCATCAGTCGGAACAAGTAGTAATCGGAAGGAGCAATGTCCGGTGAATACGGCGGGTGGGATAGGACTTCCCATTTGAGCACTTCCATGTAGGTCCTGACCGGTTTTGCAACATGTGGCCGAGCGTTGTCATGCTGCAAAATTACTTTGTCATATCTCTCCTCATATTGCGGCCGTTTTTTCTTCAATGCTCGGCTCAAACGCATCAATTGTAGTCGATAGCGATCTCCCGTGATGGTTTCCGCGATTTCCCGTTGGGTTTGAGGAGCTCATAGTATACTACACCCAGCTGATCCCACCAAATATAGAGCATGAGCTTGGAACCATGGATATTCGGCTTTGCCGTCGATGTTGATGCATGGCCGGGCTTACGCCACGATTTTCTACGCTTCGGGTTATCGTAGTGTCACAGTTTAACTACATACAGTTACGACAGTAGCTGTCGGTTCCTTTGATGTCAGCGGTCATTGATCAGCCATGTTGAGGGCTGTACGGGCGCTCCATTTGAACGATATCAAAGGACTCACGCAAATCTCACACAAAATATTTTTAAATTAGATCAAAGTTATGTATAATTTGTAGTATACAGCTATATATTGATGTAAATTTACTTTTCATTTTTAATATCATCATATTTCAGGAATGTATTAATGGAATTAAAAAACAATATACGGAATGCCTGACGCATGACACGCAATACCGTCTATGAAGGTAAATAAAGTCAAACTAAACAAAAAGTTCTCTACCCTTTTGCAAACGATCACATATATTTTTTATTATTAATTTAAAAAAAGATACATTACATAGGAAATAATGACAGAGAACTTTTATGAAATTAGATCTAATATATAAGCATATGACAGTAAACGTCGCCATAAAAACTCATATGTAATGTATGCCGCATGATCATTCACGAATCTTATTTAATACATAACATATATATATATATATATGTATGTATGTATGTATATTATCCTAAATAATTAATATCTTAAATATGCAAAAATAAAATAAGTTATATCTTTTATTGAATCATATTATGAATCTTTGTATTGTACAACAGCATAAATTGTTTTATTTACAATAAAACTTCTTTAGATGCCAAGATACTTCGGTTTTGCCCTAAAATAATATTAAATGAACTATTAATAATTATAGCAAGAATAGCAATTAGTGGCAATTAGTAAGCATCTTATTTCCAACTTAAAGTAATCCAGATTTACATTAAAATATAAATATAGTGCAAGTGATGTTAATAATTGATACAAATTAAACTCAACACACAATCAAATAAATTAATATGAATTAGGAAGTAAATAAAGGTTAGCAAGGAAAAAAAGGGTAAAATACAATAGAAACAGTTTAAATGAAAAAATATTTAAAAAATATATGAAAGCAAATAACACAGAGAGTAACACACAGAGCAAGTAACACAGAGAGTTCAAAAAGAACTTTATTTTTACATGCAAAAAGATAAACGCAATATGTTATATAATATGTAGAAATATAAAGAAGATAGAAGAATGTTCATTAAGGTATTATATTTAAAGAACAAATAAATGAAATAATTAAACATTAAATTATATTTAATTGTGGCTTAAAATTATCATTTTTTGTGACCTATTTGCAGTTTGAATTTTCTGTTTATAAATTTCAAAATATAAAATAACCTGACTCTACAATATAATTTAATTAAATATTGTATTGGGAATTGTGGACAGGGATGACTAAATTTAATATTATTGCAAATACATATTATGTTATGTTATCATGTTATGTTATGTTATGTTATGTTATTATGTTATGTTATGTTATCATATTAAATTATGAATAATTTTTGGTTGTACTATTAACTCTTTAATATTATCGAAAAAACTATATTCTAACTTTTTTATGTATTCAATAAACTCGTCATTTGGCATTAATAAACTGTCATAGAGGTTTTCTTCAGTAGAATTATATGCTCGAAGAAAACAATAATATGACGTGCTGTCTAAATCAATATATTGTTTTGCATACGTTAAGCAAATATCATAAGAATGTTTTTCAATGCATTTACGCATAAGATATCCACAAATATATCGAAAGGCATTTTGTTCTGTCACATCCATAGTATAATAATCATGATTATCTAGTAAAATTGAATTTTTTTCCTGCGTTTTGTTACATTTTTTTGCTTCATCTTGTTCCATAATAGGATGTGTTTTTGTGTAGTTTTTTAATGCAGTTAACATGTCATCATAATCCTGTGCACAATTCCCACTAGTTGCATTACAATAGTTCATTGCAAAAACTTTTCTAAATGTGAAATAGAATTGTATTGGCGTTGGGTTGAAAGCGTTACCGTTTAAAGACCTTATTTTTCCAAATAAATTTTCTAATGGATCTTGGTTAAATCTTCGCATAAATAAAAATTTAATATGTGGAGCAACATTTTTCAAATAAGACCATAAATAAAATAAACTATTTATATTATGAACTCATTTGTCAAATGCTTTTACTGTGTTAGTAACATCTTTATTTCTTTTATTATAAATTTTTAAATTAGATAGATACGTTTTTAGCGATAATAAAAAAACTTCTTCAGATGTTGTACCAGTAAAAGCTCGTTTATGTTGTTTTTTACTATTTACATTTGATGAATTAAATGTATCAAATAAATTGTCCATGTTCTCAATAAATTCAGCTGTAACAAGAGCATCTGTTGGTAAAAGATCTAGCATTACAAGTGTTTTTAAAGCTGATGCAACAGATGCACTTAAAACTTGTACAGCATATTTAACTTTCATGCGCTCAAAATTAGTAGGTCGAATGTGAGAATCAGTGAGTTTTGGTGTTAATCGATTATTCTTTTTACTATCTATTGCATACAGTTGTTCTATGTGAGACCAAGATATTTTTCTGAAATTTGCATATATAATGTTATTGTTAACATTATTTCTACAAGCTTTCAGTAAATACGGTGGATCGAAAAAATAAACAATTTGTTCATTATTTACAAAAAAATACGGAGAATTTGTAGTAACATTAAGTAACTGCACCATTTGTATAAAGTTACAACCCATATCTGTAACTAACGCAACTACTTTCAACCCAATTCCTTGCAACTTACAAGGGACATTCGGCAACGCGGAAATTCAAAAAAATCTGAAACTCTGCATAATTGTAGAGCAGATATACCTAATAACAAAACAATTTTTCGTTGGTGCCCAAAAACGGTTTTAAGGGTGGAAACAACCCCTTGAACAAAGTTGATTTTTGTCTTTCTAAGCGAATATTATCGAAACTATTAAAGATATGAAAAAATGTTTTAGACAAAAGTTTTATGGTTTTAAAAGTATTTTATTATGCTATATTTAGATTTTTTAAAAATGTAAAATTGTGTATAAAATACCCCCCCTCCTTCTCTTTTTTCAAATTGTTAAAATCAATTGTCCAACCAAAATAAAGCTTATTTTATGACAAATTCAACCATATATAATAACATTATGTTTGGAAAAGGCAATATTGAAAAAAAAATTAAACATACTCTTATATGTATGCTACGCGTACCAAACTTAAGGATTCGCTACTTGACGATGGCATTTCTTTCTTCCTCAAATCTTCCTCATAATTGCAAACTGTAAAAGATAAGGAAGGAAGAAAATAGAAAATCTAAAAAAGCAATAAAGTTGATGTTAAGAAGTAAGTTGAAGAAGAACAGCATGATAAGGAGGACGCAGAGAGAGTGTATATAACCCTAATATAGATAATCTTTTAAATTTAATTGTAAAGAACAAATAAGGAAATGAATGATATGAAGAAAAAAGGAGAACACACACGGATTTAATAATGAAAAATATAATTTATAAATTTATTCAGTGTACATTTGTGTGTATGTGTTTTGCTTCATTCAGTATATAGGTTTTATTAATTAAGTAGTCGATATAGATATTCGAGTGAAAGATATCTTATATTTTGGTATGGATTATAATATATACAAATTTTACAGGAATTGAGGACAGTAAAATATTATTTATTCTATATAATTATTACAATAATGATATTGCTCAAAGAAATGTTCAAAACAAAAATATTGCTTGCACCATGCACAACGTATAAAAGCCATTTTACCACAAATGCTACATTTTGGTATACGTTTTTCTTCTTTAAAATAACAATAATCGATTGGATTATGAAATTTTTCAGGCCGTGTTGATAAATAACCACTTTTATACCAGCTATATCTAAATAAATTTCGAAATCTTGGAGAAGACAGTTGATTGTGTGTTAAAGATTGCAATTTTATTATGTTATTACGTAAATGTAAATTTATGTCATAATTATTTATAATAACACTAGCAGAAAAGCTTCGAACAAAATTTTTCCAGATTCTGAAACCAAAAACATCTAATGGCTATATAAAAGCAGTTGTTTTTTTTGGTATTGTTAGAATATTTACATGTTTGTCTTTTGGTACAAGTTCTTCCAATTGGTTCGGGCAATGTCCTGTCCATGAATCAAGCAGTAGTATACTTTTCTCTCCAGTGTTTGGTAGATACACTTCTTGGAACCAATTTTTGAAATGTTCAGTTGTCAATTTCCCTGATTTTGAAGCCGCAATGTAAATATTCACTGGTCTAAAAAGAGTTTGTTCTACTTGTGGTCCAAAAACACCAGTAGATTCTTTTAATACTATATACAAAGGCGAAAGGAGATGTCCATCTGCAGATATAATAGGCATAATGGTGTAGTTATGAGTCATAGCAGATAAAGATTGGATAGTAGCTCCAACTGTCTTCACTCCTACATTAGCTAATGTTCTTCCTGCATGTATTTCTAAATTAAAGCCACTTTCGTCCGCATTATAAGTTGATTCAGCACCGTTTTCATTAATATGTGGCTTTACTGTATTTACAAATTCCTCAGCGTTTTGACGTATAGTTAGATCAGTTAAATGAGAAGACCGCGTTTTAAATGCAGTTATTTTACGTGATGTAATACGATGTGCCTTTTTAAAATTCCATATCCACCAATTTCCTGCTTTAAATGAAGAAAAATCCACTTGTTCCTTTGCTTCTAGTGCCCATTTTCGCAGATTTATATCATGAATAATAAGTCCTCTATTAACAGCTTCTTGGAATTTTATAAGAACATATTCAGCAATAACTACAAGTTTGTCTGTATTTGAACCCCCACGCATTACATGTTCTTGCCATCTGTGCAATTGTTGAATAGATTTTACCTAGAAGAAAACAAATCTCAATATTAAACAATTCGAATTCAAAAATAAAAGAAGTTATATACGAATTAAATGTTCACGAAACATCAAATTGTAAAACTTAAAATAAAAAACAACGCGACTCTAACTATATAATTTACAGCTTTGGTCATAAGTATAAAGCATCTCTAACTCATTGTATTTTCCTAGAAATCAATGCATACACTCATAGTAAATATATAATCTCTTTACAATAAATATTATATTAATATTCTATAATATAATGTGTATATTATATTTATATTATATTTATATTATATTATATTAATATTATATTATATTACAATAAATATTGTAAAATAAATATTATTTTCCACATATTCTTATATTATATTTTTTTATTATATTATTTTTCCATATACTCGTATACTATACTATATTATGTTCTCCATATATTCATATAGTATGTTTTTGTTACACAATTTAAATAAATTTTTTGGGATGCTTTATACTTATAGTCAAAGCTGTATGTACAATGACCGACAATGATGTGTTCCGCGAGAGGGGAAATAGAGTTCTCTCTGTCACGGAACGAATCACTGCCGGTCACTGTACACCGTAAAAGCCTCAAGTATTTTACTATATATTATTCTTCTTATTTTTTAATTAAACTTTACTTTTCTAAAACGATGTTGTACAGAAGTAAGAGATAAATGTCCTTTCTTTCCACTCTTCCAAAATTCGATTGCCTTTTTCTTATAATTTAAGTTTACATTTCCACCTTCATCATCCACAGTGCAAACTTCATTTCCATAATTATCTTCTTCAGCATCAATATCGTACACATCTACAAATTGTACGTCATGCGGTTCTGATGGATCGTCAAAATCAAGTCCCCACTCATGTTCGATCGTAATATCGTGATGTATAGCACTCTTTATTAAATCAGTAATTGTATCATGGAGTTCCACCTCTTGATGATTAACAGGAGTTATTGCAATATTTGTGAAATGAAATGTCGCAATTAACAAATTAATAACATTAGCTGGATTTATTACTGACATTATGATACAAATCTTAAGGATATTTTAATTAAACATTTCTCATAGCAATAATAATATATGTACTGCTTCAATAACTGCTTCAATAACACTGAAATGTATTCCAAAATGGACAGCTTTTATATGCAAATGAATGAAGATAACATATGTCAATATAATGAACCTTGATTGCACTGTACTTGATAAAGAGTGCTATTTTGGTCGCACAGTCATAAAACTTGTGACAAGTGTTTTGCATGTTGCCATGATGTACACACACGTGCGCACGTACAAAAACACACATACACACACATACATATTTATTTATATTTACGCGTGTCGTTTAAATTAATGAAAAAGGTAGCCGCAATGTTGGCAAAATAAACGTCTATTACGTGAAATTTTATAATTTATAACATTTTTAAATATTAGTGACTGTATCCTTATCATGCTGTTCTTCTTCAACTTACTTCTTAACATCAACTTTATTGCTTTTTTAGATTTTCTATTTTCTTCCTTCCTTATCTTTTACAGTTTGCAATTATGAGGAAGATTTGAGGAAGAAAGAAATGCCATCGTCAAGTAGCGAATTCTTAAGTTTGGTACGCGTAGCATACATATAAGAGCATGTTTAATTTTTTTTCAATATTGCCTTCTCCAAACATAATGTTATTATATATGGTTGAATTTGTCATAAAATAAGCTTTATTTTGGTTGGACAATTGATTTTAACAATTTGAAAAAAGAGAAGGAGGGGGGGTATTTTATACACAATTTTACATTTTTAAAAAATCTAAATATAGCATAATAAAGTACTTTTAAAACCATAAAACTTTTGTCTAAAACATTTTTTCATATCTTTAATAGTTTCGATAATATTCGCTTAGAAAGACAAAAATCAACTTTGTTCAAGGGGTTGTTTCCACCCTTAAAACCGTTTTTGGGCACCAATGAAAAATTGTTTTGTTATTAGGTATATCTGCTCTACAATTATGCAGAGTTTCAGATTTTTTTGAATTTCCGCGTTGCCGAATGTCCCTTGTTAGTAATTGCTTCAGTGACAACATTTTTAAGTTGATAAGCTGCAAATGTAGAGTGTAAGAAATAATACCCTATAGGTTGCTTCTATGACCTACACATGCCTCTAATCATTAACACTGCAACATTGCATGCAGGAGAGAAAGACTTGCCATTTCCTGTATCCTCAAAACCTATTACTTCATCTTTACTGATATTATAAAATAAATTTGCTTTCAACGATGCTTCGTCGATACATAAAATGCAATATTTGTCTGAAGAAGCAACAAAAGTATTAACTTTGTTTCGCAAAGCATCAAATATAAAATCATGCAAGTCAGGTGAAATTTTAAAATCATTTATCATGCGTTGTAATGTTCGTTTCGTTGGCAGGTAAAATGTTTTGCTTAATAAATTATAGCATTTTGCACTGGTAAAGTACATGCCCAAGCAGATTTGCTTAAAATCTAAGGTATATTTTCTACCCTTTTTTGATTGTTGATGTAGGCGAACTTGACATTTAATAAATTCTGCCAAAGGTGCTGGCAGAAATTGATCTGTTAAATTGCAGTAGTCTTCAACAGTAAAATTCTTAATATTCACCTCTTCCCTATCTGAATTTCTTTTCTTGTCTAAACTCTTAATTTTTGTTTGCAACATAAAATTTTTTGTCCTTAATAATTTTTTCCGAGGTGAATTTTTTGATAAAATCAAATCTGTTTGTGTTTTTTTACTGCGTTCAGGAATAGATAATCCTTCATCTGCAAATAAATTTAAAGCTATATACAGCTATATATATATAAAGCTATATACAGTTTCATAAAATATTACAATGTGATAAAAGTATTTCCTTTTATAACAATTACCTATTCCTTTCTGCATTTCTGTTGGTATATAATTTGAAGCACTAGGTTTTACATTATCTAGAATGGCTGATCCTATAAAACAAACATATTACTTTTTACACCATAAATGACAATTGGAATAATGAAATATATGAAAAATATAATGAAAATATATGCACATATGTACATATATCTATACAAAGAGACAAAAAAGAAGAAAGAACAAAGAGACGGAGGAAAGATAAAATATAATAAAACTAATTTTGGGGTAATATTTTGGTCTTAAATAACTTACCTGCTTCTAATGGTTCTTGGCAATTAGACTGAGACATTGGAATAGTTTTCCTCTTTTGTGTATTACACTCTTTTATAGGAACAGCATACGACTGAAGCCTGTTTCGTAAGTCATTAAGAAACATTTCTTGTGAGAAATGTATAGCACAAACACGATAAGTTTTATACAATTCCTCACATGTCTTCTTTATTAAATCCTGACGCCCATAAGCTTCCACCTAAAGTTTACTTCTATAACAATTTTTTTCTTTTAATTTTTATTATTAAAGAAGTTGAGACTTTCATATATCTCATATAAAGAACGTATTAAATTCCAAAATAATTAAAACTAATTATTTAAAAGCTGTAAAATCTCTAAATATTTACATCATTGTATATATCTTTTATAATAAATTCTTGCATAACCTTAACATACCTTTTAATATCCTTAGGAAATCGGAAAAAGCTAATTTTATTTTCCGTTCCTCTACAAATATTTTTACATGTAAAAAAAGAACAGGAATTACCACCTCTGGTATTCATTTTATGTGGATAGTACACAAATACACTTAGATTTTTAATTTTTTGCTTTTTCACATATACGTTTCACATATATATTACATGTTTTCATTTATTCACATGTGACTTCGTAATAACAGTCCGCCATGTTTTTAGCCGTACAGTCAACGCATGCGCAAAAGAAAATCGGACCTCTAAATCGGACAACTGTCGTAACTGTATGTAGTTAAACTGTGGTAGTGTATCCACTTTTCATTACCAGTCACGACACGATGCAAAAAACCTTTTCTTTTCTGCCGTTGGAGCAGCTGTTCGCACGTGAAAAAACGCCGTTCAACGTCTTTCGGCTTCAATTCGTACGACACCCAATTTCCTTGCTTTTGAATCATTCCTAATTTGGTAACTGTTGTGTGATCAACTCTTAATGATTCTGCAAATTCATTTTGCGTCTGACATGGGTCTTCATCGAGTAATGCTTTCAATTATTCGTCTTCAAACTTTTTCGGTGCACCAGAGCGTTCTTTATCTTCAACATCAAAATCATTATTTTTAAAGCGTCTAAACCAATCTCTGCATGTTGTTTCCGACAGAGCATTGTCGTCGTAAGTCTCCACAAGAATTCTATGTGAGTTAGCTTTCTTAAAAATATTATATTTTTTTATATCCCCCTTTTTCTTTTTTTTTCTTTTGATAATGGTGGGGAAATCCTCATGGATACCCCCGCTCCTTTAGGAGGGCGGGGGTTATGCCGGCTAAAACCCCACCGGAGTATCTCTCGGGCCGATCGGGCCGTGATGAGGGGAGTCAGGGGAACTACACTTGCATACCCTTCCCAACACCCCGGCCCCAAAGCTGTGACCGAGAGCCTCACGCGCGACTACCACGCCCCTCCTACAAAGGGAGTTAGGGCGCGATACCCCGGCCGGTTGCCCGGCCGGGTTGGCCTTCCGGTTACAATTAAGGAGAGGGGGATATTCACCTTCTCTCCTGGCTCCCCTTCTTTCCTGAGGGGGGTGGGGAGTGGGGCCTGTCCCAAAACAAGCCTCCACTCCCTTTTACCAACCCTTACCGACGCGCGGGGGAGGCAAGTTTACACCTGTCACCCTCCCCCGCGCGTACGGAGCCGGGCCCGAGGCGACCGAGGAGGTCCCCGACGAATCGGGGGCGGCTCCTCGGCCGGCGCCACCTCGGACCCACTGCCCAACCCCGGGGAGCGCCGCCGGCCCCGCTGCTCCCTGCGGCGGCGGCCTGGTCGGCGCTTCCATTATATCCCCATCCCTCCATCTTTATTTATTCAAATTGAAAATTTTTGTAATGACAAGAATTGTAGCATTTTTTAAGCTGAATTCAACCATATACAGCTTAATGTTGTTAAGTGAAGTGATAATCAGTTTTTTGAGGTTTCCCATCCGGTGCAGGTACTGACCGGACATGGATGTTTCGGTCGGTACCTGCACCGGATCAGGAAGGAACCCGCCACCTGATGCCACCACTGCCCGGTGCTCGAGGACACTGCGCATCATACGCTAGTCACATGCGAGGCATTGAACCAGCAGCGTCGTGTCCTCGCCCGGGCGGTGGGGTGTCGAGAGGGACCTCTCGCTCCCGCGCATGGTGAGAGCTATGTGCGGGCGCGATGAGGTTTAAGGAGCGGTGGCCTCCTTCTGTAAGGACGTAATGTTCCAGAAGGAGGCCGCTGAGTGGGAGCGCCGCCCAGGAACCTGTCGCAAGGAGCAGGGGACTCGCCCTCAAACGGGCCACCACTCCCCCCAATTACTATTACCATCGCTCGGGGGGGAGCAGGTCTTACGCCCTTTGCCCTCCCCCCCGCGCGGACGGAGGCAGACCTGAAGCAGCTGAGGGAGCCCCCGACGAATCGGGGACCGCTCCTCGGCTGGCGCCACCTCGGGCCCACTCCATATATCTGGGGAGCGCCGCCCCGGAAGCTGTTGCAGAGAGCGACAGGGAAGAAGGTAAATTATCTTTAAAGAGTTATATATTTTATACTACTTAAATCTCATGTGTGAACACGTATAAAGAATGTGCGTTTTTTAATATTCTTTTATATTTAATAACATATTGTAAGAAAAAGCAAATCCCCAGGCAGAATAGGAAATTATGACAACATCAAAATGACGTCAAAATGATGAGAAAAACTCATTCTATCATCATGATTCGGTCATGTTCTCGTCATTTTTATGTCATTTTGACGTCATAATTTTCTGCTTTACCTAGGTCAGTATTGAACAGTTGTGACAGTTCTCTTCTTAGAGAATTTGACAATAAACATGAATTAATAAATGAGGTAAATGTGTGTGTGTCCCAATGATTGAATTAATAATAAAGATCGGTCAATTTTATATTTTTATTCATAAGTAATTAAAGCATTACTAAGAAGACTAATGTTTGTGTAGAACCTTAGTTTATCAGCTATCAAAAAATAATAGGAAAAAAAATAATCAATAGTTATATACTGTAATTATAATGAAATATTATTTATTAGGTGTACAAATGAATAATCCAATTTTTTCAGCGACATTTAAGGTTTATTTTAAAAGAAAGTAAATTAAATTGTTTAATCAAAGTATCCGCCGTTACTTTCTATAACTTTAAGCCATCTTTCAGGCAGCTAATGAATTCCATCTCGGAAAAATGTTACGTCTTTGGACACGATAAAGTCGTCAAGCCATTTTCGGATCTCCATTGGAAGTTCATATCGGACAAGGCGTGTTGCATCGACCGGAACAAGTGATAATCGGATGGAGAAATGTCTGGTGAATACGCCGGGTGCTGCAAGACGTCCCAGCCAAGACTCATTACAGTGTCTTTTGTATTGAAAGCAATGTGTGGCCTAGTATTGTCATGCAACAATTTCACTGGACGTTCTCCTTTGCCAGTATACGAGCATTTTCGTTCCAATTCTTGATTCAAGCAGATTAATTGACGTTGGTAGCAGTCCGCAGTAACTGTTTCACCCGGTTCCAACAACTCATAATAAAGCACGTCCTTGATATCCCACCAAATGCAGAGAAGAACCTTCTTTCCGAAACGAATGGGTTTTGCGACCGATTTTGATCATTCGCCGGGATTTACCCATGACTTTCTGCGTTTCGGATTGTCATAGCGTATCCATTTCTCATCGCCTGTAACCATTTTCCACAAGAAAAACTTCCGACGCTGCTTATTGAAAAGAGAAAGACACGCTGCCACTCGTTGATTTTTGTTGGTTTCAGTGAGTTCATGCGGAACCCATTTTCCTTCTTTCTGGATCTTTCCCATCTCATGTAGGCGTTTGGAAATCGTTTGCTGCGTTACTCTCAACTGTTCTGCAAGCTCTTTTTATGTTTGTGCCGAATTCTCAGCGAGCAGTTGTTCCAAATCATCATTATCGCACTTCCGAGAACCTCCAGGACGTTGTTTGTCGATTAGATTGAAATTACCGCTTTTAAACCGCTTAAACCAAAATGTGCACACATCGTAAGATACAACACCTTCGCCGAGAAAGGAACAAATCGATTCGCACGCTCTTGCAGCATTTTTTCCTTGTTGTAATTCGTAAAGAATGCAGTGTCGGATATGCACCTTATCTGTTGCCATTTTCGACTGTACTGAACTGAATACTTTTGAAGGTTATGTTGGGCCTTTCGCCAAACTATATGTTCCTCTTAATAGCTGTATGTCAACATTGCATAATCACAAAAGGACGGGAAAATCTATTCAATTTAAAATTGATTTCATAACTGCTTAAAATAATTTGGATTATTTATTTGTACACCTAATAGATAATGTCGTTTATATTAGTGATTGAACAGAGAAACTAGTCATGTCCTAAATGTTGAATAGTGCAGACTCAATAATTAAATATATAATTATATTAATAATCTTGATATAAAAAAAATTTTTTTTAAAGTTAAAGGTTTAATTATTTCGTCCACATTTCTTTTGGTGTAATAATTAGTAAAAATTAATAAAAATAATAAAAATTTTATTTAAAGTAATACAACATAACAGTTTAATTATTTTTTATTTTTATATTTTATTCTTATAATGCGCTGAAGAGGTATTTTATTTGTTGATGAGATATTATGTTGTGTGTGTGTGTGTGCGCGCGTGCGTGCGCGCAAATTATGTGCAAATGTACATATATTTTTCTTTCTAATACTATAAAACACTTTTTATATTAATTATTATAAGTATATAATAATTATATATATTATATAATATATTTATAGACTGCCGTCTCCGGCGACAAAATAAGTAATAGCAGTGAGTGACAGGGCGAAAATAAGACCACTTCAGTGGGAAGTGGTGAGAGTGGAGGAGAAGAGAAGGGTGTGGGAGGCAGTGGAAGGGACTAGGATCTAGGGTGAGAAAGGGTAGGAGGGGGGGTGGTGGAAAAAAGGGGCAGAAGAGTGAGAAGAGCGAGCAGATGGTTGAGGTTAGGAAGCGGGGAGAGGGTGCACAAAGGAGAGAGACGGGTGTTCGAGAGAGGTGGTGTGGTCTGGTGGCGTAGCTGGGAACTAGGAGAGAGACGAGGGAAATTTGAAGGCAAAGGAGGTAAGGCAAAGGTGGAGAAAGAAGGGTGGAACAAGAGGATGGAGGAAGGAGTAAAGGGAGGGAAGGGAATGAAGAGGAGGGGAAGAGAGGGGAGAATAGAGAGGAGAAGAGGAGAGAGAGGTTGACGAACGTAGAAAGGTTGAGGAGAGACAGCGCGAGCAGCACAGGAAGTATAGAGAGTTGTATAGAGATGATGTGGGAGGGGAAAAGGATGACAAGGGGGGAGAGGAAGAGGAGGATGAAGAGGAAAGAGGAGGTAGAAAGAATGTGAAGGTAGGAAGGCACAAGGAGGAGGATGAAGAAAGAGAAAGAGGGAAATTAGAGGGAGAGGAGAGGGAAGGGGGGAAAGGAGGGTGGATAAGAGAGGAGGAAATGAAAAAAATGGTATGGAAATTAATAGAAGAAGTGAAGGGGTATAAAGAGGAAGTGGAGAGGGAGGGGGAGAAAAGAGATAGTGAAAACAGGAAACTAAGAGAGGGATTGAGAAGGGAGAGAGAAGAGAGAAAGAAGGAATGGGAGGAATGGAAGAGAGAAAGGAGGGAGGAGAGGAAAAAATAAAAAGGATGGAGGAAAAGTTGGGGAGATGGAAGAAATGGGAAGGGGAGAGGATGAAGGAGGGAAGAATGGGGAGGGAGAAAGAAGGATAAGGGAGTTGGAGATACGGATAGATAAAAAGGAGAAGGAGGAAAGGAGGAAACATATAGTGGTGAGGGGGTCCTATAGAGATAGGAGTGAAAGAAGTGGAGTAGGGTGTTAAGGAGGTATGGCGGAGAATGGATCTGGAGGTAGAGATGAAGGAGGTGAAGAGGATATGAAAAGGGCAGAAAGAAGGGGAGAGGATGGTATTGGTGAAGTTAGGAAGTTTGGAGGAAGAAAGGAAAGTGATGGAGGCGAAGAAGAAACTGAGAGGGAGGAGAGAAAGGATAGAGGATGATCTAACAGTGGAGGAGAGGAAGACGAAGTGGAGGATAGAGAGAGAGACAGAGGTGGAAAAAAGAAGGGGTAGGAGGGTGCAGGTGGGATATATGAAGATGTGGGTAGACGGGAAGAAGAAGAGATGGGATGAAGTAGGGGAAAGGTGGTGGGAGATGAAGGGAAACTAAAATGGGGTGAGGTAAAGGGAATGAAAAGAACGGGGGAGGGGCAGGGGGAGGAGAGGTGATAGGGGGAGGAGAGATAGGGGTGAGGTATACAAGGTGGCATTATAGAACGTGGCGGGGTTGGGGAATAAAGATAGGGAATTCTGGGAGGATCTCAAAGGATGGGATATAATGGTGTTGTCAGAGACGTGGACGGAGGAGAGGGGTTGGGGAAGAGTGAAAAAAGGGTTACCGAAAGGATTCAGGTGGGAATGTCAGGGAGCGAAGAGAAGGAATAGGAAGGGAAGGGCAATAGGGGGAATGGTGATGGGAGTGAGGGAAGGGATGGAAGTGAGGAGGGAAGAGGAGGAAGAAGTTGAAGGAATGATGGTGAGGAAGGTGAGAATGGCGGGGGAGTGGTGGAGAGTAATAGGGGTTTACGTGAATGGGGATATGGAGGAAAAGTTAGAGCGAATGAAGAAGTGGGTGGAGGAGAGAGGGGGAGGGGAGGACGATAGTAGGGGGGGATTGGAACGTGAGAACAGGGAGATAGGAAGGAGAAGCGAGAGGAGGAGGGGAGGAAGAGAGAGGAGAAAAGGGTAGCAGGATGTCCAAGGATGAGAAGGTGTGTAAGAACGGAAGGAAGCTATGTGAATTTCTAGGAGAGAGGGGGTGGTGGATATTGAATGGGAATACGAAGGGGGATGAAAAAGTGGAATGGACGTACATGGGGGGAGGGGGGCCATCGGCGATAGATTATGTAATGGGAAGTGGAGAGACAATGGAAAGGGTAGAGAGGATGGAAGTAGGAGAGAGAGTGGAATCAGACCATCAGCCGGTAGTTGTATGGATAAAAGAGGGAAGGGGAAGAAGGGGAAAGGGAGGAGGAGGGAAGGTAAGAAGGGGTGGGGGAAGAAAGAGTAAGTGGTCAAAGAAGGAATTAGAAGGGTTTGAGGAGGAGTTCAGGAGGAGGGGAAAAAGGGAGGAGAGAGTGCAAGAAGAATGGAGGATGTTAGAGGAAGGGACAAGAGAAACGTTGAGAGGGAGGGAGGGGAGAGAGAAAAAGAAGAAGATGAGGGAGTGGTGGGATGAAGAGTGTAGGGAGGCAAAGAAGAGACTGAGGGGGGAGCTGAGGGAATGGAGGAAAAGGGGAGGAAATGGAGAAAAATATAGAGAAGAGAGGTTAAGGTATAAGAAGGTATGCAAGGAGAAGAAGAGGGAACAAGGAAAGAGATGGGTGAAAGAATTAGAGGAAGTGAGGACGGAACAACAGATATGGGAGATGCTAAATAGGGAAAGGAGTAGGAGAGGGGGAGTGAATGAGGAGATAGAAATGAAGAAGTGGGAGGAATGCTTTAGGAGAATATTAGGGGGAGTAGAGGGAAGGGTAAGGAGGGAAGTAAATAGGGGAGGGGAAGATGATGGGGAGGAAGGGATAGAGCAGGAGGAGATAAGGAGGGCAGTAAAAGGATTAAGAGATGGGAAAGCAGCAGGAGGAGATGGAATTCCAAACGAGGTATGGAAGTACGGGGGACAGGAAGTGCAGAGATGGTTAGGGGAAATATGTGAAAGGGTATGGGCAGGGGAGGGGTGGCCAGAGGAATGGAATGAGGGAGTGGTAGTGCCGATAAGGAAGAAGGGCGAAGAGGAGAGAGTAGAGGAGTATAGAGAGGTGACACTGACTCAGACGGCATATAAAATATACGCCGCGATACTGATGGTGAGGCTGAGGGAAGAGGTGGAGGGGAAGAAGATACTCCCCCGTGGACGCCACCTTGCCGTGGTGGGGGAGCTTGCGTGTCCTGATGAAGTACAGAGCTGCGCCGGCGGGGGTTTCCACTCCTGGCAGGTTCTACCATGCCGGAGAGGTCTGTACAGAGGGGCCAGACTAAGAGCGTCCATAATACTCCTGGATGGGCAGTTGCCTCCAGGTTTTATCCAGAGTCTGGAGGGTCTCATTCGTGGGGCCCAAAGGACCCTACAGCGCGGGCAGAGCGGGCTCGTTTGCCTTGGCAGGCAACCGGTCTAGGGGAAGGAAAACCCCGAACTCACACCTATGTTGCAGGGGCACGTAAAACCCCTGCATATATGGAGATATGACGACCAAGGAGAAAAGCGCCCCGGTACTCGGAGCCAGGGCACGGCTGGAGGAGGCGTACGGTCCCGGCACCCCCCCGTCGTCATCATGCGACGGGCCAGGCGGCGCGTGCCAGGCGGGTGCGCCGCCCGAAATGGCTACCGCCCGTAGGGAGGCGCTTTCGGACCTGCTGAGGCCGAGGATGGGTCGGATTGACCCACCGTCGGCCTTCGCAGGGCCGAAATGCGCCAAAAAAGGAAGCGCGCGGCGGAGGAATCCGCCTTGCAAATGTGGCAGGACAGGGAGATGCACTTCCCTCCCCTCGGGGGCGTTAATTCCCATCGGGGGGAGGGGAGTGCAGCTCCCTGTACGCGTGGGGGAGGGGACACTTTGTCCGCCACGCAAAGATGGGGGGAGCTCTTCCCGGGGGAGAAGTTCCCTCCTGTCGAGGACGAAGAGCTCTCGGCAGGAGGGGCTCCTCTCCATAACGCGTGGGAGGGAGGAACCAAGGGCGCGCGATCGGGGCGCCACCAGTGGGGCCTTCCGCCCGTGCGGAGGCCCGCTGCCGAGGCGCGCTGGAGAGGCTCTTGCCTTCTCCAGCAGCGGCAGCTGCGAGCAGCGGGGCCACCCTCTCTCGCCCCCCTCCACGGCAATCGGCGGCCGAAGGGGAGGGGCGTGGCGGGTGGACACCCGTGTCCACCCGCAAGGGGAAGGGTAAGGGAGGGAAGAGGGAGCGCCCTGACCCTCCTTTGCCAATGGGTGGAGGAGCCGCGAAGAAGGCGGCACCTCTTCCCAAGGGAGGGAAGGCTGGAGGAAAGGGGGCCCCGAAGAAGGGACCCCCTTCCGCCCCTAAGAAGCCGCAGTTGAGGGCCCCCCCGCGCAACCCGGTCGTAACGGTGACCGCGTTGCCGAGGGGTCCCTCAATAACGGAGGTAATGGCCAAGGCGAGGTTCCAGGTCGACCTGCAGGAAGTCGGCCTGGAGCCTGGCAGTTTTAAAATAAAAAGGGCCAGGAACGGGGGAGTCATCCTGGAGGTCCCTGGCCAAGACGGTCGGAGTAAAGCCAACCGCCTGGCTAGGGATCTCCAGGATGTTTTGTGCGGGGACGCGGTCGTCTCCAGGCCGATGAGAAGGACGGAGCTCCGCCTCGTCGGACTGGAGGACTCCGTGACCAGATTAATGGTGCGAGCCGCGATTTTGAAGGCCACTGGCTGTCCCCCGGATAATCTCCAGATCGGGGAGATCAGGAGGTCGTCCGGGGGACTAGGGGGTTTGGGTCAGGTGCCCGCTTGCACCGGCCCAAAAATTGGTCGCAGCCAGGGGACTCGTAGTGGGGTGGGGGAAGGCCCAGGTTAGGGCACTGCAGGACCGGCCCCTCCAGTGCTACAAATGCCTCCATTACGGTCATATGGCGGCGACTTGCCAGATCGACAACGGTTTGGCAGACCGCTGCTTTAGGTGCGGAGGGGCCGGTCACATCGCGCAGGGGTGCGCCGCAGCGGTGCGGTGCCCCCTGTGCGATAAAGAGGGGCGGGATGCCGGCTACCGTATGGGTGGCCGGGCGTGTAGGGCGGTCCCCCTGACTGCCCCGAGAGGGGGGGTACCTCCTTCTCGTAAGCGGAGGTGGAAAAAGAAGAAGGCGGCACGCGGGGGGTTGCGGCTGTCGTCCGGCCGCAGCCTCCTGACGATGCCGCCAATATGGCGACAGAATCGGTTGCCGGGCCAATAGGGAAGGGATGGGCGCGACGGAAGCTGGAAAGATCCAGCCTCCGCCGCCCACGGATCAGGTAGGGCCTGGGGCGGGTGGAGCGTCGGCCGCTCCAATTGCGCCGGACCCTCCTCCGGCGGTTAGGCCGGAGAGGGTCTCCGAGGCAGAGACCATGGAGGTTGAGGCCTCAATCTCGCTCCTAGCGGAGGCGGGGTGGGAGGAGTGGGGGGCAATGAGCACGAGTAGCTCTCCCAACCCACTCCCTCACCCCAGGCCCATGGAATCTGCCGGTGCGGTAGTGGCCTCGCAGTGCTAGAGGCCCCCGCACCAGGACCCATGGGCCAGGTAGGAGCGGTCAGGGGTGGGCCGACCCCTTGTGGGAACACTCCTGACCGCGCTAGGAGGGACAGCCTCCCCCCAGGGTGAGACCCCCGATTCCGGTTTTTGATACGGAGAAGGAGGGAGCCCTGGGGGGGAAGACCCACCCCCCGAGGTTGGGTGCTGTAGGGTCCCCCTCGGCTCCTCACCGAGGGGGGGTCTGGGAGGTCCCATTGGGACCCCCACACACCTTTCATTGCGAGGGGCCAGGGTGCTTCGGCACTCTGGTGCAGGGGGCTCGGGCATCCCCGGCAGACCCTAGCCTATAACACCGTAACCCTAGGTCATGTCTCTGGGGCCGGGGGTCTTGCCTTAATTGGCCGGACCGCGAGACGGGTCCTCTATAAAAACCACGTAATCCTACGGTTGAGTCATGCCACGCTTATGGGATGAATGGCAGGTGCGTGACCTGTCGCTAGTGGTTCCTCACCCTGGGCACCTGGCGAACCCAGGGGACACGCTAGCCTTACCCCGGGTAATTACCCGGGGCTCTACCCGGGGTCGACGCCCACTTTCTGCCGCACTCGTGGGAACAAAATGGATTCCGATAAATTTATTAAAAAACCCAACAAGTCTTTGGACTCAGAACCTTCGGGTTCAAGGTCACTAACGGACGGGCGTAGCAGCCCGTCCATGGACCAATCACCCACCTCGGTGGGTGATTTTTCAGATGTAGGGATGGAGGTAAGAGAGGTGGAAGGAATCCGCCTGGCAGGCGCCTCCTCCCCTCCCCCCGGGGAGGTTGAGCGAGCGAACTCCAGGGGGTTAGCCCCTGGGGGGTCGCGTATAATAGAGGATCGACCACCGTCCTCGACCCAGCGCCTCCCTGACCACGGGGATGGCATGGTGAGCCCGCCGGTTAGGGTGACGCGGGCGGCCACCCAACGTGGGACAGCAGGGTCAGCGGTGTCCGGGAAGAGAGCCCCGATAGCGGGAACCGGCAGGCCGGGACCCCTCTGCTCTAAGCGGGAGCAGAGGGGGACAAAGGGGACTGTCGGGGCAGCGGGGGCGTCGGGGTGTACCGCCGGTGTGGTGGTACGCTCCGACGTTCTGCTCCCACAGGGAAGCAGAATACAAGTCCGGGCTCCTGACGGGACAATGCTGGGACCAGCAGAGGAAGCTGGCAAAAGCAGGGACACTGGAGGATGCAGGAAAAGGATGCGGGAGGCCACCGGTACTAGCTGCAGCTCCTCAGGCAGGGAAACTCCAACCCTGGAGCCAACTAGGAGGGGAGTCGGCAGACGACCCACCACGGGCGAAAGGGTGAGTGTAAAGAAAAAGAAGGAGATAGAAATGGAGAGAAAGAGGGAGGAGGAGAATATTAGGCTGGAACAATACATCAGAATCCTCCTCGACACGGGCATGCTTCGTTCGCTCGGGGACAAGCGCCCGGTCGAGGAGGTATTCAATGACAATGCCACGATTAATCTCCTCAGAGAGGCCGGGGTGGCGGAACTGGCCTCGGAGATGGGCCGAGCCTTGGGCGGGGTTCGGCTGGTCTCGCGAAGGTCCCGCACTTTAAAAGGGACCTTCGTGGGACTGCTGAACTGCGCGGTGGCCACCTCCGAGGCGGTGATGGCCACCCTGCTCGCTCGAACGGCGGAACTCGACAGTCGGGGGGAAGAACCCACAGAGACTAAGAGAGAGGCAGAGGAGCTGAGAACCGAGTTGAAAAAACTCAGGGTAGAGAACAGGAGGCTGGGTGAGGAGCTGGAGGCCTTAAAGGCCTCCACCTCCTCGGCCCCCGCCCCTCTCCCCTCCTTGCTCCCCAGGGGGAAAAAATTGTCATATGCGGAGGCGGCCAGGGGATCGACATCGATAACAACGTCGGCGGAGGAAGAGAAGGAGAAGACCAGGAAGGAGGAAAGGAAGAGGAAGAAGAAGAAGAAGAGGAGGAGGGAAATCAACCCTCCCTCCCCTCCTCCTTCGAAAGGGAAAGAAGCGGAGGTGGGGGTGCTCATAGACATCCCGTCCTACGACGATAACCCCCCCGAGCACCCACCTCCCCCGACATGGAAACCCGAAAAGGCAAAGGAACAGCTGGGCGCTGCCATAGCCGTCTCGGCCCACAAAGGTTGCGACCATGGGGAGGAGCTCCGCCGCATGAGGGCGGAGCTTGACTCCCTGTTGGCGGCGGGCGGAAGGGGCCGGGCGGCTGTGGCGGTGAGGACACCGGCGACAACCACCACCACCACTAGGGTTCAGGTGATAGGAGAGAGGAAGAAGGAGGAGGCCCCGCAGGGAGGAATGCAGGCCCCGCGAACACCCGCGGAGCAGAAAGGAGACAAGGAAAGGATCAAAAGGGAGAAAAGGAAGAGGCAAAAGAGAAGGAGGATAGAGAGGGACAGAAAGAGGAAGGAGGAGGAAGAGAGAAGGGCCCGGGAGGGAGGAAAAGGAATGCCGGCAAAGGAGCTATTGGAGGCGATCCGACGGCCAAGCGGACCCCAGCAGAAGCTAGCGGAGAGGGAAGAGCCGAAGTGCTCCCCGCCGGAGGAAATTTCCTCCGGCGAGATGAGCGTCTCCCAGCGAGGAATAGGCGCAATAGTGGTGCGGTGTCCGCTGGCGGCGGCCGCTAAGGTCGCCGCCGCGGAGCGGGTCCCGGTAGGACGGACCCGCGCCGGAGTGACGGCGCTGCCCGCTCGCGCAGCGTTGTGCTTCCGTTGTTTGGAACGGGGGTACGTACGCGAGCGGTGCACGAGCGCCGTCGACCGCAACGGTATGTGCTACTGCTGTGGTAACCCCGGCCACCGCGCCAAAGGGTGCCAAGAGGCGGTGCGGTGCCCGGTGTGCGCCGAGGCAGGCAGGCCATCCGGTCATAAGATCGGAGGACCTGCCTGCAAACCCCCTCCCGGGAGGAAAAGTGGGGGGAAGAAGAAGGAAGGGAACAGTCAGAAGGAAGTCACCAGCGGGAGGGAGGCCCGAACCGCCATCGCCGGAGGACCGAGTTCGACCAACCAGGAGAAAGGGAGTCGACGGGCCTCCCCCCACAGAAGGAAGAGACGGCCGGAGTGACTCCAGCCCCCCCCCCCGGGCAGGTATCCCGGAGGAGGAAGTGGACGTCGTCTCCATGGACCTCATCGACCTAGGGTGGGAGCCGGAGATGGTTCACGAGCCAGAAACGCCTCAGCCTCAAAGGAAGAGAAAAGGAGTGGGAGAAGAAGCAGCCAACGACCCTGATGAGGACGGACAGGCGAGCAAGGTGAGAAGGGTGGAGCCCTTGGGCCCACTCTCATCGGAGGTAGAAAAAGGGGAGTTGGCGGGAGCGCTGCCCCCGACTACTCTACAGGTTGGCTCCCCCTCGTACCCCCCAGAGGAGGAGACCACGCAAGTAGGGACCCCCCACGTCTCCGCGGAGACACCCGCTTTGAGGGCCACCACGGTCGAAACCCCCTCCGGGGAGACCAAGACGGCGGAGCCGTCGGAAGTCTCCCAAGAGGAGGGGGTTGAAGTAGGCAGCCCGGAGGAAGCGTGAAAGGCTTAGCCTTCACGCTACTCCGGGCCCTACAGGCCAACCTCGGCCGCGGCGCCCGGGCTCAGGATCTCTGCTTGCAGAGAATGGCTGAGCTGGGCGCCGGGCTGGGGGTGGTCGCCGAGCCGTACTGGGTGCCGGTACCAGGTCCGAACTGGTTCGGCAGCCCGGACAGCTCGGCGGCCATGGTGGCGAACCCTGCGGCGGGGACCCCTCCCTGTACTTTTAGGGGGAACGGGTCCTCGTACGTGGTGGTCGATTGGGGGCCCATCACTGTGGTGGGGGTGTATCTCCCCTACCGCAGGAATAAGGCCGGTCTCGGGGAGCTCGCTCCAGTGAAGAGGATCCTCGACAGGATTGGGGAATTGGTACGTAGGTGCCATCCCCGACCTGTCGTGATTGCCGGGGACTTCAACGCCCACTCGAAAGGGTGGGGTTGCAGTCCTCGGCAAAGGGACCCTCGGGGCGAGTCAGTGATCGGCTGAGCAGCGGGGCTGGGCCTCCTGTTAATGAACAGGGGCTCAACTAGCACCTGTGTGCGGCCGAGAGGGAGTTCGGTCATAGATTTGACCTGGGCCACCCCCTCGGCCGCCGGGATGTTCCACGAATGGAGGGTGGAGGCGGAGGGCGAATCGCTGTCTGATCATAGACATATCGCGTGGGCCTTTCGCCTCCCCAAACCCGCACAGGTGCTGGCCCGCTGCCCAGGGGAGGGGAACTTTCCCCTCCCCAAAAGATGGGCTCTTAATCGACTAGATTCGGACAGGTTTCGGGCGGCCGTCCTTGCCGCCACCTGGCACCTAGATGTGGGGCCAGGTGAGTGGGACCCCAGCCCCGCGGATTGGACTGGGGAAATAGTGGGCATTGTGGCGTCGGCATGCGACGTCGCGATGCCCCAATCCCACCCCCGCCGGCGCCGGGCCATGTACTGGTGGACGGAGGAGTTGGAGGCCCTCCGAGACTCCTTCGTCCACGTCAGACGTGCGCACTATAGGGCCCGGCGACGAGGCGGGGACCCCGCAGGGACAAAAGAGGGCTACCTGAGAGGCAGGAAAGCCCTCAAGGTCGCCATCGTCGAGGCCAAGCGAGCGGCCTGGGAGCAGATCGTGAGCTCCCTGGATGACGATCCAGGGTAGGGGCGCCCATACAAAAGGGTCATGGGGAAGATCCGCCCATGGGCGCCCCCACCAACGGAGACATTAGACTGCCAGGCCCTCGAGGGGTTCCTGGATGCCCTCTTTCCGAGGGCAGAATGGGGCCCCCCATGATCCCGACCCCCCCGTTGGGGGAGGGTGATTGGGACGAGGGTCTGGCGGTGAGTCCAGAGGAGCTCACTGCGGCCAGGAAAAGGCTCGGCTCGGGGCCAAGGGGAAAGCCCTTGGCCCTGACGGAATTCCTGGCCGGGCCTGGGCCCTCGCCCTCGGCGAGGGAAACCTGTCTGAAGCCACACGCAGGGTTTTCAGCGGGTGTCTGAAGGAGGGGGTATTCCCCCCAGAGTGGAGGAGGGCCAGACTGGTCCTCCTCCCCAAGGAGGGCAAAGCACCCGGGAGTGCGTCGGCCTACAGGCCGATATGCCTGCTGGACGAGGGCAAGATGCTGGAGCGCATCATTGCCGACCGCCTCGTCCAGCACCTGTCCTCGAAGGGGCCGGACCTCCACGACCGCCAATACGGGTTCAGGCCCGGAAGGTCAACATTGGATGCTATCCAGTGCTTCCGGGACCAGACCCGGGCGGTCGTGGAGGAGGAGGGCGGGGTGTTGTTGTCAGTGTCGTTAGATATAACGAACGCCTTCAACACCCTGCCCTGGCATGAGATTGGACGGGCCCTCGAACACCACGGGGTGCCCGTCTATCTCTGGCGAATCTTATCGGCCTACTTCGGGGGCAGGGACCTCGCCTTCCCGGTGGAGGGCGGGGTCCAAGGCCGGCGCGCTATGGAGCGCGGTATTCCGCAGGGGTCGGTTCTCGACGCCCTGCTATGGAACATCGCGTTCGACCGGGTGCTGCGCACTACGCTTCCCCTCGGTTGCCACGTCGTCTACTACGCAGACGACACGTTAGTGGTAGCCGGGGGGAGAGCTGGGGGGGAGCCCGCCTCCGCGCGGAGACGGCATTGGTGTCAGTGGTGAGTACCATCAGAGACCTGGGTCTCAAGGTGGCGTCCAATAAGACCCAGGCCGTGTATTTTTACGGCAGGGGTCGAAGGGCGCCGCTGGGGACCCAGGTGCTCGTAGATGGAGTTCACGTCCGCGTCGGGCCGACGATGAGGTATCTCGGCCTGACGCTGGACAGCCGGTGGAGCTTCGGACCCCACTTTGGGGAACTGGCCCCCAGGGTGCACAAGGCAGGACTGGCGGTGGTCTGCCTGACGCACAACCAAGGGGGCCCAGAATGGAGAGCCCGCCGCCTGTACGTCGCGGCGGTGCTCTCGATCGCCCTGTACGGGGCGCCCGTATGGACGCCACAGCTAGGGGCCTGCCGCGGCGGCAATCGCGCACTGCGGCAGGCCCTGCGGCCCGTGCTAATCAGGGCGGTTCGGGGGTACCGGACCGTGTCGTACATGGCGGCGACCACCCTGGCCGGCGTCCCCCCTATGGAGCTACTCGCAGAGGAGCGTCACCTCCTATATTGGAAAGTGAAGAAGCTCCGCAGGGAGGGAATAGTGTCGGTCAGGGCCCTGAGGGGTCTAAGGCTCCAGGCCGAGGCCCGGACCCGGGAGAGATGGGCGGACCTATTGTCCGACCCCCGGGGTCCCGGGCCAGCGACGGCCGCGGCTGTCCGCCCCTGCCTATCCGAGTTGACAGGCAGGAGGGGACGTGGACTATCCTTCCGTCTGACGCAGGTGCTGACCGGGCACGAGTGCTTCGGTCGGTACCTGCTCCGGATAAGGAAGGAGCTCACCACTCGATGCCACCACTGCCCCGCGGCGGAGGACACGGCGCACCACATCCTGGTCGCGTGCCCAGCATGGGCCGGGGAGCGCCGTGTCCTCTGCGGGGTGGTGGGATGCCGAGAGGGGGAGCTCTCGCTCCCGCACATGGTCAAAGCCATGTGTGGGAGCGAGGAGGCGTGGACAGCGGCGGTCTCCTTCTGTGAGACAGTAATGTCCCAGAAGGAGACCGCCGAGTGGGGGCGAAGACTGTACCAGGGCTGCGGGGAGCAGCACCCGGGCGGACAACGCCCCCAGGGGACGAGGGACACGACAGCGGGCCCGGGGCAGCGCCGGCCCGAGGGGGGCTCACAGACCCGCGATGGTCGGGAGACCCGTCGGCCGCCCCGGGCCCGCCACCGGTCGTAAGGGGGTAGTAGGGGGTGGTAGGGGGCGGCGAGACGCCTTCCCTACCTTCCCCCCGAGCGACCGGACAAGTAGGGACAGGGGGGAGCAGTGCCCCGGTTGGGGCCGGGCCCGCTTCCCTACAAATCCTCCCCTCCCTGACTAGCAAGGAGGGGGTAAGGAGGGGGTGGATGTCCTCTCCTTCCTTGACAGGAGACAGGAGAAGGCTAATCGGCGGGGGGTAACCCTCGTCGGGGACCGCGCCCTGGATTCCCTTCGTGGAACAGGGCGCGGCACACAGGTGGCAAGGGGCTCCCGGAAGGGAGTCCTGGGGCCGGGGGGTTGGGGAGGGAATATGGGAGTAGTTCCCCCGACTCCCCTCCTCACGGTCCGACAGGTAGACATCCCGCAGGGGTTTTAGTCGGTTCGACATAACCCCCTCCCCCCCAAGGGGAGGGAGTATCCATGATGGATTTCCCCTGCGTGACCAAAAAAAAAAGAATAAGGGGAAGAAGATATTGCCGGAGAGTCAGGCGGGGTTTAGGAGGGGAAGGGGGGCAGTGGACAACATATATGTATTGAATTATTTAATAAACAGGCAAGTGGTGAGGAGGGTCAGGAGGATGGTAGTACTGTTCGTGGATCTAAAGGCAGCGTTTGACTCGGTGAATAGGGAGGTGTTGGGTAAAATGATAAGAGAAAGGGGAGTAAGGGAAGGACTGGTCAGAAGGTGTGAGGAAGTATTAGGGGAGACGAGAAGCAGAATGAGAATAGGGGGGAGAGAAGGAAGAAGGTTCTGGACGGGTAGGGGGGTAAGACAAGGGTGTCCATTGAGTCCGCTATTATTTATATTACTAATAGCAGACATAGATGAAGAGTTAAAGAGAAGGGGATGGGGGATGTAAGGCTGGGGGAGGGGAGAGTGTACACGTTGGCATACGCAGATGACGTAGCGATATTGGCGGAAGATGAGGAGGGGATGAAGGGAATGATGGCAAGGCTGGAAAAGTATTTTGAAGGGAAGGGGTTGGAAGTTAACAGAGAAAAGACGAAGGTAATGAGGTGTAGGAAGAATGGAGGGAGATGTAAGGAGATGGACTGGAGATGGAAAGGGAAGAGAGTGGAGGAGGTGAAGGAATATAAATATTTAGGTTATGTGGTGAGGAGGAGTGGAGGGCAGGATGCACAGTTGAGGGATAGGATGAAGAAGGCAGCAAAGGTGATGGGACAGGTTTGAGGAATGGGGAAAAGGAGATTTGAAAAGGACTGGGGGAAGAGGATGTGGCTGTTTTATAAACTGGTGTGACCGGTGGTAAGTTATGGGGTGGAGATTTGGGGATGAAGAGAGAGAAGAAAAATAGAGGAATTGCATGAGAGATATCTGAGATGGGTACTGGGGGTGGAGAGGCACTGGGATATATGGTGAGGGAGGAGATGCAGAGGGATCGAATGAGGTGCAGAGCGGGAATGAGAGCGTGGGGGTATGAGATGAGGTTGGGAGAGGGAGGGGGCGGGGAGATAGCAAGAATGTGTAGGTGAGAGATGAGGGGAAGGGCGAGAAGAGGAAAAGAAGTAGGAAGATGGGAGGAGGAGAGGAAAAGGTTTTTGAGGACAGAGGGTGGAAAATAGATAAGATAGAAGAGATAAGGGAGGAAGGGGGGAGATAAAGGGAGAAGAACTAAAAAGCAGGGAAAGGAGAAGACAGGAGGAGGAAAGATGAGAAAGGATAAAGGAGTCAAGGTTTAATGAGGGATATGGAAGGGTAAAGGGAAGGGGAATACCAGAGTATCTAAAGAGGGGTTGGGGGAAGAGTAGATGGAAGAGAATAGCGAGGTTCAGGCTGGGGTGTGAATTGAAGGGAAGTAGATACTGGGAGGAAGAGGAAAAAAGGAGATGCAGGATGTGTGGGAGAGGAGAGGAGACGTGGAAGCCCATATGGGAGGAGTGTACGAGGTGGGGGGAAGAGAAGGGATGGCAGGAAATGGAGAGGGAGGTTCTGGGGAGGAGGGAAGGGGGAAGGGTGGATGAGGGAGGTAGAGAAGTGTTGGAGAGGGGAGGGAGGCGTGGGGGATGAAGGAGGAGATAGAAAGAGCGGCGGAAACGGAGGTCAGGGTGTGAAAGGAGAAGAATGGAGAGTGAGAGAGAGGGAGAGAATGGAAGAGTGGAAGAATGAGAGTGGGTATGAGGAGCGCTCTCTCTCTCTCTCTCTCGCGCGTGCGGGTCGTATGCGAATAGTTTGTAAGGTAGAATAGGAGAATAGAGTGTAAAAGATAGGAGGAAGGGAAAATTGTAACCTCAAGGGGAACAATAAAGCTATATAAAAAATATATAATATATTTATATTATAAAGATATTTAGCCATTATTTAGTTATTTTTTTGATTTCTAATTTTTCCTGCCTCCTATTTTCTTTTTCAGTGCTATTTCTTCTAGTTTTTTCTCTTGCTAACTGTTTCTTCTTTTTTCTTTTTCTTAATTCTCGCTGTTTTTGTCTTTATTTTCTTCTTTTTTTATAAGATATTGCAGCCTTTCTTGAGAAGTGACCACCATGAAAGAAGGAGGGCGCACTAGATGGCGACGGGACGCCGTGCGTTCGGGACCTGCATCTTATTTTCGTTCCGAAGAGAGAAAAATATTGAGAGCGCGGTAGTCGCTAGACCGGGAATCGAACCCGGGTTTTTCGCTTACCGGACGACTGCTCTAAACCACTGAGCTACCTGACGCTCCACGCTCATGACACTCTCCTCTCCCTAGATAACGTTGAGAGATGTCGTTCGGAAACGACATCTCTAGTGCTATCCCGAGCGCACGGCGACTACAGAGAGAGGCATTGTTACTTGTACCTAGTGGTACAAGTAACAATGCTTGTACCTAGTGGTACAAGCTGGTGGTCTCTCAAAGTCAAAGGTTGCTATCCTCTAAGATATGCTGTCTATGTATGCCAGCCTCCACCGTTGCCCCTTCTTATCCGGTGCAAATCACCGTAGGGGTTTTTTCTTTACATTTTTCTTTATAGGTGGACATTTTGGTCAAAATAATTTATTGTGAAAGGGTGATAGAATTTCTTTTCTTACTGCACCTATTGTGTCTTCAAAGTTTCGTATATAACATATACCAATTGGTATTATTACTTATATTATAAAAATATATCAATTTCTACGTTTTTTTAAATTAATTTTTCTCAAAAAGCGGCATGTTAAAAAAACCTCGACTTTCCCAACATTTTTCTTTATTCAAGAGGCCTTAAAAAATAATAATTTTTAAAATAAAAAAAAACGGCTACGCTTAACGAAAATTACATTTATGCAGATTAAGAAAATATTTAAGTTTTTGTCAGATGAACCATGCCAGAGATATCGATTCCACCGTTGGAAGAACTTTTTACGGACCGGCACTCGATCGATTTATTGACTTCCCTTGGGGTTACAATTCCTCACCTCTCACTATTATTTACATGCTACTCTCTTAATTCTACTCTCTTACATACCACCCGCGAGAGAAAGAGAGAGAGAGAGAGAGAAAGAGAGAGAGAGAGAGAGAGAGAACGCTCCGCACACACATACCACACTCCTCCACTCTTCCATTCTCTCTCTCTCTCTCTCTCTCTCTCTCTCTTTCTTCATTCCTCTCCTTCCATACCTTGACTTCCGTTTCCGCCGCTCCTTCTAACTCATCCTCCCTCTCCATCGCCTCCCTCACCCCCACACAAATTCTCCACCTCCCTCATCTATCCCTCTCCCTTTTCCTCCTCTTCCAAAACGGGATCAACTGATCTTAGGAGGTAGGGCGGCACTTAAACCCTTTCTTCCTATCCCACCTCCCTTCATATCGGAGGTAGGATTTTAGGAGAATGGGGCCCGTCACTTCACCAGGCTTGTCCATTCCCCCTTTTCCCCCTGCTGTTACCACAGGGGGTCTAATCGTTTGCAGGCTGTCTACTACTGACCGTCCACTGGAGAGGAGTTAACCTGCCCTCTCCCCAGCCACAGACAGCTGCAATGATCCTCCGGCGTCAGACTCCGATCAGTCCTTCACCCATCGCTCAACCCCGGAGCAGGACCACCGCCACACGTACACCTGCGCCTACGGCCGTGCAGGCTCGCTGCTCGCTTACCCGCAACAGCCGACCATCGCAGGCCCTATGCACCGAGGTATCCCCCGCTCAAAGGGAGCGACCCTGGGAGGGCCGATCTTCTGCCACTCCGCCAGGTAGCGCAGCTTCACCGCGCTCCACCATCGCTACAGTTACCAGCCCAGCAGCCATCCCGCACAGCTCTTCAGCTAGATCGACCTCTTGCTCCTTTGCCTCCGAACCCGTGGGTCAGCCGTCCGGGCCGGCCCAGCACTTCCGAGCAACCATCCCATCCTGTCCTCCGGTGAGAGCGATCCCTCTCTCACTCAATCACCATCGTGCTCCCTGGATCAGCCACCGGGCAGCCAGCTACCGTGGCTTGTCCCCAAAATGCTGGCTGGTGCGCATCAGAGTTGCCCCCAACAGCGCCCGATCCAGCATCAGGAGACTCATTTCCTCGGAAGGACTAGTCATTCAGGACTCCCATTCCTTCAGGGCTTAGCCAACAGTTACACTGTTCAGCTAACCTCCCATCCTGAATGAAGATCCATCCCCAGCCCCTTCAGGAAACATTCCCTCATTATACATTCATCCATTCCTTTATTCATTCATTCCCGTTTCTCTCCCACTCATTCACTACACTCATTCACCTCATCCACTCATCATTCACCCTCTCAACCCCCACTCTTCTCTCCCACTCATTCACTACACTCATTCACACATTCACTCATCATTCACCCTCTCTGCCCCACTCCCCCCACCCACCACACCCCTTTCACACCCCCACTCACTCCCTCACACTCTTACTCACTCTCTCCCTCCCACTCACACTCTCACTCATTCATCCTTTCATCCCTCCATCAGATAGCTACCTATCCTTTCACCACTCACTCCATATTCTCCCTCTCACATTCACACTCTCATTTTCACTCTCATTCACTGGACGTCCATCAATATCCTTCCTCCCGGTGAGTCCGCCCCATCTCCGAAGGCACCCTCACCCTACTACCAAGCGGGCCTTAGATGAGTCCCAAGACTCTAGATGAGGCGCCAAAGGGCATCTTCCGCTAACATCGATATCTGACTTCTGCAGAACGCAGCAAGCATGGAAGCACCCGTAAGCACCCAGGACACCCCCCCCCCAATACCAGGATGAGGACCCTGAAAAGCAGAGCACCCCCCCCCGGGATTATTTGCCTCCGGGTTATTCTTATATAGAGGAATTAAACCACACAGGAACCACCCAAGGACTTCACACTACACTCATGGTCGGCAACCTCACTAGGCTAACGAGTCCGACCCCCGGGTTTTATTGGGTTTTTCCTTCCCCCGTTCGGATGTTCAGTACAACCCCCGAACTAACGAGTCCGATCACCCGGGTTTTTACATTGGGATTTCCTTCCCCTCGTTGGGTGTCTGTTGCCAGACTAATGAATCCCATCATCCGGGTTTATTATTCAGGGTTCTTCCTTCCCTTAGCTTCGGATGCCTGACCTATCAAGCTCACGAGTCCGAGCACCCGCCTTTTGCCCCGTACCACAGCAGCACCCCCCCCACCGGGGAACGAATCTCCATTTCAATAGTCTGTGCGGCTTCGTAGTAACTGTGCAGTTCAGAATGGGGAGTGCTCCCGTCGCCGGGGAACATTCCATCCCCCGACAGAGGGTTTACCCCGTAGTCGGATCGGCTCAGGTTGTCAGTGGGTACACTTGCCACTATTCCGGTGGCCTGGGAAACCAGACCTACGAGCCCGGACTCCCGGTTTCTTCTCGGAGTACTCTCTCCGGGTTTTTCTGTTGAGTTTTCCTTCCTCTCGTTCGGGTGTCCGGTGCCACCTGACTAACGAGCCCAATCGCCCGGGTTTCTTATCGGAGTTCCTTCTCCTGATAATTATGCCGACGCGGTTTCCAGGGTCCGGCAAGGAGTCCCCAACCTCCCTCCAGCTAGACAGCTCCGAAGCTCCCCGCAGGTCGCCCTTTGAGTACCCCGGCTATCAAGCCCACCCCGGTCGCAACTCCAGCAGGTACACATCCCCGCCAAAGCGTCCAACCAAGGCGGGTCCGGCTAGGGCTTCCCGCCGGGGTTCCGCGGTCATGCCTCAGAGCCACCACCACCTGATCCATACGCTCACTCACAACCAGCCTTCACTTGGCTGCCCCACTGGACTTACGAGACCACATCCCGGGTTTTTGCATTTTTCCTTCCTCTCGTTGGGTGTCTGTCAGGCAGACTAACGGGTCCCTATCGCCTGGGTTTTGTTATCAGGGATTTCCTTCCCCGGGTTTTTCCTCTGGATTTCCCTTCCCCTCGTTCGGGTGCACTAACATGCTTACAGGTCCGATCACCCGGGTTTGCTTAATAGGGTCTTCCTTCCCCTGGTTTGTTCGTCGAGGTTATTCCTTCCCTCAAGTTCAGTCATCCGGAAACCGGACTTACAAGCCTGAATATCCGGGTTGTATGTTTTCCTTCTCTTTTGATTTTTCCAGTGGGTTTATCCTTCCCCTCGTTCGGATGCATGGGAAACCACGCTCACGAGCCCGATCGCCCATCCGGTTTTATTCGGAGTTTTCCTCTCCGGTTTGAGTGCCCTTGGGCTATCGAGTCCAAACACCCAGGTTTTTACATTGGGTTTCCTTCCCCTCGTTTGGATGCATGGGAAACCATGCTCTTGAGCCCGATCGCCCAACCGGTTTATTATTGGAGTTTTCCTCTCCTAAAACTTCCTAAGCTTACAGACACAATCTCCCGGATTTTTTAACGGAGTTTTCTCTCCGCTACCCTACATCTAAACTACCTTCCTCCCATTGGGCTGACAGTCCCAATCTCCGGGTTTTTCCATTGGGTTTTCCTTCCCCTCGTCCGGGTGCATTAGAAACCATGCTCACGAGTCCGGTTGCCCGGATTTGTCTGTCGGGGTTCTTCCTTCCCCTAGTTTGGTGATCTGGGAAACCTGACTCACGAGCCCGAACGCCCGGGTTATTTGCCGAGTATTTACCCGGGGTTTGGTTGGGTTTTCCATCCTTTCTGGCTGTCTAGTTACTAGACTACGAGCCCAGATGCCCGGGTTTTTCCGTTGGGTTTCCTTCCCCTCGTTCGGATGTCCGAATCAGACTAACGAACCCGATCACCTGGGTTTTTATATTGGGTTATTCCCTCCCCTCGTCCGGATGCATAGGAAACTATGCTCACGAGCCCGGTCACCCGTACAACCCATCCCCTACCAGTAAAAGGGTAGGCCGGTCGCACTTAGTAGCCACTCTCCTCGGATCACCCTCGAACTTGGAATCCTAAGATTCCAAGTCGAGTCCATCACCAGTCGAGTGATCACTTTGGATCATAGTGACCATCAAGCTTTTGCACCACGACAAGGTGGCGACCGACGCAGAAGATCCGGGCCCCATACTTTTTTTTTGTTCACGCAGGGGAAATCCATCATGGATGCCCCCGCCCCCTTGGGGACGGGCGGGAGTTATGTCGGACTCTTACCGACTAAAACCCCTGCGGGATGTCTACCTGTCGGACCGTGAGGAGGGGAGTTAGGGGAACTGCTCCCGCATTCCCTCCCCAACCCCCCGGCCCCAGGGCTCTAATCTAAGAGCCCCTCGCCTTCTTGTACCGCACCCCCTTCCCCTTCCGGGGAATTAGTGGGAGAGGTGCGGTCCCCGGCGGGTAACCCCGCCGGTTCGCCTTCTGGTGTTACCTTGGAGGAAGGGGACACCCACCCTTCCTCCATATCCCCCCTTCCTGAAGGGAGAGGGGGGATTTTGGGGAGGTGGGCCCGACCCTAATCGGGTTTTCCACCTCCCCTTCTCCCTCCTATCCGATCACTCGGGGGAGCGGGAGGTGTCCTCCTCGCTCCCCTCCGAGTGGCGGAGCCTGGCCCGAGGTGGCCGAGGGAGGCGCCGGCCCGTGTAGGCCAGCGGCCTCTCCTCGTACGATGCCACCTCGGGCCCGCTATTTATTCCCCCCCCAGGGGAGCACCGGCCCCGCCGTCCTCTGCGACGGCGTTTGCCAGGCCGACGCCTCCATTCGGCGGCCTCTTTCTGGGAAATTACCTCCTTGCAGAAGGAGGCCGCCATGTCCCACGCTCTCTCGCTCCCGCACATAGCTCGCACTAGGTGCGGGAGCGAGAGCTCCCCGTTTCGGCAATCCACCGCCCCGAGCAGGACCCGGCGCTGCTCATCCCATGCTGCGCAGGCTGCTAGGATATGCAGCGTCCTCTCGCTCGGGGCAGTGGTGGCACCGAGCGGTGGGCTCCTTCCTTATCCGGTGCAGGTATCTCCCGAAGCACCCATGCCCGATCTATACCTGCACTAGGTGGAAGGACATTTCACGCCCCCTCCTGTCTGTCATTTCTGACAGACAGGGGCGGACAGCCTCGGCCGTTGCGAGACCGGACCCTCGGTCGGCTAGCAAGCCTTCCCACCGCTGCAGGGTCCGGTTTCTGGCCTGGATCATCAGGGCCTTCAGGCCCCTGGCTATCAGCTCTCCCCCCTCGCGGAGCTCCTTTACCCGCCAGTAGAGGATTCTCCTCTCCTCGGCTAGGATTTCCACAGGGGGGAGCCGGCCAGGGTGGTCGCCGCCATGTATGACACGGTGCGGAACCCCCGAATCGCCCTGATCACGAGGGGTCTAAGGGCCTGCCTCATTAGCCGCTTGGCCACCGCGGTGGTCAGCAACAGAGGAGCCCAGATAGGTGCCCCGTACAGGGCGATCGAGAGAACTGCACCGACATACAGGCGACGAGCCTGCCATCCTGGGCCCCCTTGAGCGCGCAACAGCCTGGCCACGGCCAGTCCGGCTTTGTGCACCCTGGGGGCCAGCTATCCGGGCCCTATACTTGCCCCATTACCCTCGCTACCTTCCTTACTCTATCCCTCACCTGTACCTCCTATCCCCCACTCTTCATCACCACAAATCCTAAATATTTATTTTCTTTCATCTTCTCCAGTCTTTTCCCCTTTCATCTTCAATCCACTTTCCTCTATCTCCCTCCACTCTCCCTACACCTCATTACTATCGTTTTTTCTATATTTACCTCCAATCCTTTCGTTTCAAAATATCTTTCTAACCTCCCTATCATTCCCTTCAGCTCTTCCTCGTCTTTCGCCAAAACCGCTAGATATTCTGCATACGCCAGCGTATACATCCTACCCTCCCCCAGCCTTACCCCCCTATCTGATTTTGGCGGTTTCAGAGAGGTTAGACATCTGTCAATAATATTCAGTTTATATCGCTTTGAGTTTCATACAAAAACTTTGCTTTTTACAGTGTTGACAATGTCGAATTTTGTGTTAACCAAGCAGCATTTGCGGGAGGTTTTAATTTTCTGCTTTAATTGGAAGAAAGTGCAGCTGAAGCCCATCGAATACTTGTTGAAGTTTATGGTGACGCTGCTCCAACTGATAAATCATGTAGGGAATGGTTTCGACGTTTCAAGGATGGAGATTTCAGCGTCGAAGACAAGCCTCGCTCTGGACAGCTAAAAAAATTCGAGGACAAAGAATTAGAGGCATTACTCGAAGATCAGAGTTAAACGCAAGAAGAGCTTGCAGAATCATTGGGAGTGACTCAACAAACCATTTCCGTACGATTGAGAGGCATGGGATTTATTCAAAAACAAGGAAATTGGATGCCTTATGAACTGAAACCGAGAGACGTTGAAAAGCGATTTTTCACTTGCGAGCAGCTGATTCAAAGGCAACAAAGAAAAAATTTTTTTGCATCGGATTGTAACTGGAGATGAGGATTTGGATATTCTACGACAACCTCAAGAAGAAAAAATACTACGCCAAACCCGGTCAATTGTTGCCATCGACCTCAATATCAACACCAAAGCTGAACATCCATGGTTCGAAGATCATGTTCTGTATCTGGTGGGACCAAAAGGGTGTTGTTTATTATGAGCTGCTGAAACCTGGAGATCCCATTACGGGCGATCGGTATCGGCTACAATTGATTCGTTTGAGCCGTGCATTGCGAGAAAAACGACCGGAATACGAGCAAAGACATGATAAAGTTATTCTTCTTCATGACAACGCTCGGCCTCATGTCGCAAAAGTCGTAAAAAAATATTTGGAAACGCGTACTTGTGTGTTGCGTCATGTTATACATAAACATCGCGTAGGGAACCCATTCGTCCCAATTCGTTTAATCCGTGTTTATATAATATCGCAGATATCGCAGATTAACATTCGATGCGATCGTTCGAGCGCACCATTGCTTTGCGGATGATATGTCGTCGTTTGTATCTTCTCTATCCCTAGGAGTTTGCATGTATTTTTGAACATGCTGCTCAAAAAATTCGTACCTTGATCGGTGAGGATCTTTGTAGGTATTCCGTATTTTAATACTATTATTATAAGTAGATGGAATAGGGGAATTCTAACCTAAATTGCTAATTAATTATGCAAAAGACATTATTTATTAATTAATATTTTTTAATTAATACCCCCCCTATATTGATACCCCTCTTAATTGATCCCCCCTCTTAATTGATTCCCCCTCTTAATTGATACCCCCTCTTAATTTATTCCCCCTCTTTATTGGTACCCCCTCTTAATTGATCCCCCCTCTTAATTGCTACCCCCTCTTAATTGATACCCCCTCTTTATTGGTACCCCCTCTTTATTGGTACCCTCCCCCTTCACCCCAGAATTTTTGATTCTATGAGCAAGATGGCGGCCGTGACGTCACGAGAGAAAAACGCGTCGGGCTGTAGGTAGACTCGAACCTGGGCCCCGCGGGTTGCTATCGGATGCTCGAACCCCCTAGACCATTGCTGCCTGTTGCTAGTAGACGTCTAGTGAAGGTTCTTACAGTATGTGTGTGATAACGTCACGCATACGTCAAAAGAAAAAACATGGCGGCGGTATAGGCCAGACTCGAATCTGGGTCCCGCGGTTGCTATCGAGCGCTCGAACCTTCTAAACCACCGTCGCCTATTGCTAGTAGACGTCACGTTACAGGTAAAATGGAGAGCTGTAAGTTATGCTACGTGTAAAAGGTGGTATCAAAAATTTCGCCAAGGAGATTTCAGTCTTGAAGATGAACCGCGTGCTGGACGCCCTCAAAAGATTGAAACGGACGAACTGCAAGCATTGTTGGATATAAACTCTGCACAAACTGAAAAGGAGCTTGCAGAGCAACTTGGCGTTACGCGACAAGCTATTTCCACACGTTTACATACAATGCGAAAAGTTCAAAAGGAAGGCAGATGGGTTCCGCATGCACTGTCCGAAGACAACAAAAATCGACGGCGTGACACGGCACTCACTTTGCTTTCAAGGTTCCGGAAAGAGGATTTTCTGCACCAAATCATTACAGGTGATGAAAAGTGGATACTTTATGATAATCCGAAGCGTAAAAAATCATGGGTTGACCCTGGTCAACCTTCGACATCGACGCCAAAGACCAATGTCCACGCCAAGAACGTTTTGCTTTGCATATGGTGGGATTGGAAAGGTGTATTGTATTACGAGTTGTTACAGCCAGGTGAAACAGTAACGGCAGATCGCTAACAGCAACAATTGAGCAATTTGAGCGATGCGTTTGAAGAAAAGAGGCCATTTACTGACAAAGGACGTCGTAAAGTGATACTGCTTCATGACAATGCCCGACCACATGTTGCGAAAGTGACTCAGGACCATATCTTTGCGTTAGGCTGGGAATTTCTCCCGCACGCGGCGTATAGCCCAGACATGGTGCCTTCCGATTACTATCTATTCCGATCTCTGCAGCATTCTTGGCTGATACACATTTTGTGACACTTGAAGAGACACGAAAATGCATTGATGACTTTATCGCCTCGAAGCCAGTGAGCTTCTACCATCAGGGAATTCGCAAGATGCCCGAAAGATGGCAAAAGGTCATCGATGCAAACGGGGAATATTTCGTTGATTAATATAGTTTTGTTTGTTTTTAAATAAATTTTGAATTTTGCAAAAAAGGCTCAGAACTTTTTTGCGCTCCTAATAGTTAAGTTTGCGCACCATGTTGGTTAGCGGGCTGTATTCAACTACACGATCATGCAGGATGAGACAATATACAGTAGTATTCGCCAGTATATTCTCCTTACACTCAAATTCTATGCGCACATCCACAGTGGCACTCTTGACGGACACATTTTGACGCGAGCAATCGACAACCACAAAAGGACCTAGCCGCAGAAAGTCGGTAGTTGTTAACCATGCTTCAGCATTGTCTCATCCATCATACGATTTACGAAAACGTCTATACATATTGTAAAGTACGGCGTATTTATTTTTTGTAAAGTCCAAATTCATGTCGTCATACGGATAACACTCTGAATTCAGATAGAGCTTCACGTTGATCAATTTGCAGTCATTGAAACGAATTATATTTTCTGACATGACATTCTTCCGGCCAGTCTGCAGCGCAAAGATAACGTATCGAGGTTTCTCCAAATTAATAGCAGTTTTGACGGTCCACAAGTGTTTGGTCGTACTTTGCAGTAGAGGAAATTCATACAGATCCCACGAGCGGAAACTCATACTCAGGTATCGTCCATCCTCCAAAGTTTTCAGCATGGAAAGTTTATTGATATCGTTCAAGATTACATGAAGCATTCGCCATTGTATCTTGAATAGCTCAATCTTAGGATCCAGCGCTGAAGATCCTAGTAGACTGTTGTTGTCGCTGCGCGATCGTAATAGAGTCAATTCGTGACGCGCGTTAATCACTATACGTTTGTAGTCTTCACAGAATCCTAGCAAAACGTTGAGCAGTATACAAGAGTTGAAATACCCGTCCGGCGAAATAGTGTCAGTCGTATCCCACGCGGCATTTTTCATAATGGCAAAAGATATCGATACATAGTTTTTGAGTGTTGAAGTTATTCCCACGTTTCTGTTACGATCAATCTCCACACCATCCAGTTCATAACGGATCTCATCAAACATGAATGCAACGCCATTATATCCCAACGTTACAGTCGCATCATCGACTGCAACTTGTTTCGTTACCTTCCCCTCGACATAGAGATAACTCTCATATGGCAATATGTATAAATCCTGCTGCTCGGGTATTCGTATTTCGTCGCTATGTCCAAACGTTGTGTTAGCGTATGGATTGTACGTATGTGTCTCAATCTTGACGATGCGCTCGTCAAAGACCGGTTCACTTCCAATGTTCAAAATGTCAATCATCTTTCTCAATCGTTTCGTACGATGAATCCCAGAGATTTCAAAAATTCAACGTTCAACGTGCTGAGTTTCTTTCGAACGAGGGATTTTGTACTATTAATCGCGCGTCTCATAAAAAGTATATTTCCTTGTTTCACCTGTTCCACTTGATTCACCACAAGCACTTCATAGATTATGTCGCCGTCGTACGTGCAATCTAACGGTAATCTCTTCTCCTCGAAAATCGAGCGATTGCCCTTCTTGATCAATTACACGCACTGTTAAATCTGTAATGCTCCGTGCGATGATTGAAAGGTAAATGACATGTGTCGGTGTTTCCGATATCTTATATCCTGGTGGCACTTTGGCGAGAATTTATGTATCGTATGTACACGCATACTGTTACTGTACGCACCACTGACAACGCTGCATTCTATACGAATGATATTCATGTTGATAATCTTAATCGGTGCGTCCGATTCGTACCATCGGTGCGGTTCTAATATATGACTCGATGAGAATCCCAAAAGCGAGCCAATGTTGTTTGGTTTGTTAAAATTTATTCTATAAACACATTTTATTTCACTCTTCATCGTATTATTATTGGCACGAATTATTATAGGATATTCATTCTCGTCATCTCTATATAGATTATTTTTGGAACGCACTGCTTTTGGAGAATGTGAAATTGCACGTTTTAGATATTCGTATATGGCGCGCAATTCGTACGATCCTTCAGGAATCGTAATTTCTTCATCGTTAACACCATAGTAAAATTTATTATTCGACGAATTTACGTTTGGTATCGTATTGTATGCTTCGAAATCCGTTAAACCGAGCTCGTAATCACCATCGCTCAAATCTATAGCGGGAATGTAGCTCACCGTGAGGGTGCTACTGTTACTAGTCAACGTAAGCGTTAGCGACATGTTTGCAAACTGCCGAACGAATTCTGACTGCTGTTAGTGGAATGTCATCATCATCATTTAAATTGATCCTCTACCGTTTGGAGAAACTGTAAGCACAATTGCGCGCAAATGCTCTGGTTGTAATGTTGATATGATATGCGATTGTACAAAATTTTCACTACATCGCTCTCAAGGTATCAAATAAATTCCTTGGGCGGTCGAAGATTACCAAAATTGTCAAAATATACTGCGCGATTTCCTCTTTTCGCATACGCCACCCAGTGAGTACCTGGTCCCTCTGTGTTGTCTAAATTTATAATACCGCTCTCGTTTTGACGTACTTCATCTATCGGTAAGGCGTCACGTATGAAAACATCTCGAACGAAAGATATACGCATACGCCTCGCTAGTCTTTCCAACTGTACATTAGTCATTGCACCCGTAGGTAATTTTAGCGTTTCTTTGACGTTTTTTTTCTGCAGCGCCTTTCCCGCGCTTATACGGAGCAAGATAGATTCCGCGACCTTCCATAGCGCGCCCTTCCATAGCGCGATGATGACGTTTTAATTCTTCCAGCTGGCGTTGCGCGGCTTTGCCATCATTCACCGCTTTTGCGACACCCGCCGCTCCACCTACTAGTGGACCGAGAACTCCCAGTAATGGTAGAACTGGTAAAATACCACCCAGTTTTGCTACTGGAAGTGCTCGTTTTCGGATTTCTTTCTTGGACGACTTCTTTTTCTTCATGCCCATGCCCATGCCGATTTTCGTTTTGGCTTTCATAGCAGCCCAAACGACTGCAGCATCAGCTTTCTCGCCTAGAGTTGATTATTTCGAAGTTATGCGTTTCCGCGCTTTCACCGCGAGAATCTCATCCGTCGCGTGCCGATCAGTGAGATTATTGCTACGCGAATAGGCTATATCGTGCTCATGACACGCCGCGTCTAATGAATTAATGCCTTGGTCACCTCTGGCCAATTGTTTTACCAAGCGAGTTCCAGGACCACAAAATTGATATCCGGGAATGTGTAGTTCGATGGGAAGCGCATTTATCGCGCGATTCAATAGAACACTGCTGACTTTGACTTTTGTTGACGACATTCACTACAGTTCCTGATCAGCGGTGCTGGACCGTCGATATGCGTTTGCTGCCACGGACGATTGTAATGTTCCAAATACCGACGATACTGCTGAACCTCTGGATCGACTCTAAAATGTTCCGGGAGTCTATCCTGCAAATCGTCAATATACTTTGCAAATTCGCGTAACAGAACAATCTTCGGTATATATTTCAGTTGTTCGGAAGTTAGCTCTCGAATATCATGAGTATCTGTCAACAGGAGCAACATTTTCTAAACTGAATGTTTCCGAGATCGTCGCGCTTATATATATAGTTAAATCAGCGACACATTTAAATTAAATGGCAACGATCCATTAACGAAATCAATTTTGCGACTCACGGGGGAAACATGCGGTTCGTGAAGCAACCGATGTCGATATGCGTGACAAATTTCGACAATAGAACGGAATCAATGCTTGAGCAAGAGGCGCGCAGGCATGGAAACATGCTTCCGAACACCATACGCGGCATCATATGCGGTCCCTCGAATTGCGGCAAGACAAACATTCTCATCAGCTTGTTGGAAAGTCCGCACGGTCTACGTTTCGAAAACTTGTACATGTACTCGAAATTGTTGCAACAACCCAAATATCGCTACTTGGAAAATCTGCTGAAATCGATAGATGAAATTAGATACATTACATTCTCCAATAACAGCGATGATTCCAACGACCGAAGCGCCCAAAAATTCCATTTTTATCTTTGATGACGTTGCATGTGACAAACAAGATACGATAAGAGAATACTTTGCAATGGGTCGTCATTCGAGCGTTGACTGTTTCTATCTCTGTCAAACGTATGCAAAAATACCCAAGCATCTTATACGGGACAATGCAAATTTTCTGATTCTCTTTAAACAGGATGATACCAACTTGAAACATGTGTACAACAATCATGTGAACACTGACATGTTATATGAGGATTTCAGTACATTGTGTTGCAAATGTTGGGAGGATAAATATGGTTTCACAGTGATTGATAAGGACAGCTCAATGACTGATGGACGATACAGGAAAGGATTTAACGACTTTGCTGTGCTGTGAGATGCATAATTGTCATTTTAACCTCAACGTGGTAACATCTTCAACATTCACAAGACAAACATATCAATGATGAATAGTAACGTGAAGATCATGAATCGTGAAAAGGTAGCGGAAGAGATTGCGAAAACGAGCGAATCGATCCGCAAGAAGTATCGCGCTTTGAAAACCGGTAGAATGGTGGAAAATGCTGCATTGGAGAGACACTTTAAACCTATTATTGAACCTCTCAAGCAAATCGCGGGAAGCAGCGCTAATGTGGAAAGTAACGTTGATGTTAGAACTGAGCCACTATCAATGAATACAGCGAGAAACAAAGAGTGTAATATTAAACCCGAAAAAAGATAAAGCGTATGGCAAAACTTTCACCAGTCGCATTGACTACACCGAAACGGAAACTATTAAACGATCCTCTGATAATCCTACATCGACGGAGCTCTACAACATGAGGAACTACATGGAATGTCACATGAACCTTCACCGATCGACAATCTACTCACTGATGATGATAATGATGATGAGAATGTTTCGAAACCCCGATAAACCGGTAGTGACATCCGTTAGACGTCAGTTGCGAACGTACAAAGGACAATAAACTTTACGTGATCATTTTTGGTCCGTTGGGTCAAAAATACATGGGAACTGTGCTAAGTAGTGGAAAAGATAACACTATAGATTATGTTTACGGCGTACGTCTTAGTAACGACGGAGCGATGCTCGGTGATAAACGTATCGATGTGGACAGAGACGATAATATAATCATAGGCGAAACAGATACATTGGAACACCCGGTCTTTACGAGCTAATATTCAAAAGAATCCCGACGATTCTGTGTACACCGAAGCTGATATGCAAAAATACAAAAAATATTTGGCGACAAATACTTACAGTCGCGGGTACTCCCGCAAAAATACATAGCTCGGTACAAGGGACACAAATATAAACATATAATCGCGCCCCTTGATTTCTTACTCAATATTAATTAATGTCCCCTCGTCTCGCCGATAATGTTTTTTATTTACCATCATTGCTGAAGCTTTGGTCGCTTTACACCTCAGAAACAGCTGAAATAGTACCGATGTAGATTATTTGCTTACATTCACATGAAAGCTATATCTTCTATGATACATTATATTAATGGTTATTAAATTTTGAACGATTGCTTCACATTGAGCAGTCATATCGAGAGGATGATACTCGTCTCTTTGCTTATGTCGATACTATAAGATGTCGATTCACACCTAATCTGAGCAAATTACTTCTTTTAATTTTTATCTTATATTAATAATTATATTCTAGTAACGTATATCCTCTTTTTGATTAATCTTCTAGAATGGCTTAGTACCAGTCTATAAAATTAACGTGTAAATACCTGATAGTTGTAAAATACTAATAGGTATGAACGTACTAATAATATTTAAAAATTAAGATTTCTCACATGTATAATAATATAGATTTTTTTCCTTCTTAGAAGATTGCCCTAATAATACACACTAAATATGACCAATATATTATATACTTCAATACATAGTTAAATATTTATAATTTTAACATTCTCCATTACATACTTGCTTCGAATTAATACCTCTCACAACGTTACTTCATCAGAGCATAGTCAAAGTTAGAAAAAGGTCTGGATTAAAGTAAGACACTATATTATATTGTCTTCACATCTATATTTTTAAAAAAATACAGTTATTTTGCTACATGATCTGTACTCCAACGTTACTACACTCATGCAAGCAGAAGTTTTAATAGACATTATCTATACTATTTTAACTCACATAGTTAAATCCACTATAATTTTTTGTGCGTAACATCATAATTGTATATAAAAGGCATCAACTTGGTAATAATTACGTATTAACCTTTTTAATACTTGCGTTACATGAAATTTTATCGCGTATGCACTATGGTTATTGACAGTACAAAAACTCTATAAATTAACTTATTTCATATAATTTTCAAAGAATTATTTATTGTGCTCCTATCGGTCGGACATTTAGAAATCAAAGGAGGCTAATTTGTAATTCATGTACGTTAGTATATAGTTAGATTAGATTTAATCTTTAAAATGTATGCTTCATAATAAAAATGCTTTATATTTCAGTTTTCACTATGTATTTTTCTTCACATTACTATATGCAACATTCATTCTCGTAACTTCCAATCAGAATATAATATGTTAGTTGGTATTAACAACGTCCCACTATTTAGATCTAGAGTGACTTTATTCCAAAGCTGTAGATCATTTAATATGTCTTTTAATTCTTGATGTTCGATATATTATTATTTGCCGTACAACATAAACTTTGATAGCCTCGATATTAAATAAAAAAGGGGGCATAATTATTACTAAATGTTATTGAAAATAATTATTTCTAAACAATTGTTTATATTAGGATATTAAATTAATTAAATAAGATGATTAATTAATAAAGCTAGATTTAGCAATTCGCCCGTATAATCACAAGATATTTATAAGGTTCTAAACACATTGTTTTCATCGTCGATTAAATTATCAAAACTTAAATTCAGTAACGACATTTATCGAACATAGATTTATTGTTAAATCTATAAGAACTATAACATTGAGCACATTAATGAAAGGTCAAATTTTGACAACATAAGCAATATCGTGTTTCAATTTTAAAACATAGCATTTATAATTTTTAATTAAGTAGCAGAGACCATTAGACTTAAACTGCTAGAGTTTTCTATTCAAATAATCGATAATTAAATTTATTTTATCGTGATCAGATAAATAATAGCGATGTGAGTCATCTAGAAACCCTTTTGGTCTCTATAGCGTATTAGCTTCAATAGTATTCGCAAGAGGTGATTTTACATACACTAGATGCGTAAGGAAATCATTAACTTTATTTCCATATAATCAAATTTCAAAAATTGCCCAATGTAATCGGATAATGTTTGAGTTCCATCTTTCACACTAACAATCAAGGTCAATTTCCGAATAGCTTGCGAATGACGAACGTGTAAAACTCGACTTCTTCGTCTCGCGAGGCTTTATCTGCTCGACGCTCTGATAAC